>NW_026652313.1:409398-418099 GCF_009828535.3 Hylobates moloch
ACAGGGTCTGTTTCATTGCTAACTGAAATGTTCTATGACTGTATGTTACAACTCTGTAAGTTGTAGAATAGTTATAGTAATGCAAATGATTTATTGTTCATAGAAATGCAGATTAGGTGTGACAGATAGATGCAGATTGTGAGATACATTGATTATTGCCCCATAGATTATTGGTCTCTTTTGCATGTGTTAATCAGATTTATGTCAATATTCCTGTTGGCGTGTGTGTGTCTGTGTGTGTCTGTGTGTGTGTGTGTGCATTGAAGTCTCCTTTGAATTATTTGTAACATCTTACTGGTTCCCTCATTAGTAAATGAATTAGTCTTTGAGGTCTTTGAGACATTTTTATTTTATATTTATATGAATATCATGATTTTACCTCCTCTTCCTTGTCCTTTCACTTCCCCTTCTTTTAAAATTATCTTTTAACAGGTGTGAGGACCCACTCAGAACCCCAGAGTTCGTACAAAGATTATTTTAAGGTGAAGACATTTGAGAATCAACAGATGCCAGATGCAGAAAGAAGCTTTCTCAGAGTTTCCCTTATCTGACTAAAATCTGAAACTTCTGGGAAACAATCCTTCCCTAAATTCCCTCTTTTGGGTGAGTCTACTCCCAGGAGAGAGACTGACAGTAAACCTGTCATAAATCCCTTCCCTGGGGAAATTCATATCCTTAAAGGATGGATAGGCTACATGCACCTGCATAAACAAACATCATCACAAACTTTATCTCCTGTTTTTTCTTCTAAAAATCCCTTTGTCCTTCCTAAAGAAATGATTTTCTTCCCATGGAAGGCTTTTCTTCCTCCTCCTTTCCCCTACTTAGGAACACTAGCCTCTGTTTGGCAAGCTAGCTATTACTTTAGTTAGCTGCCATATGCATACAAATCAGCCTCTTGTTGGTTTAATTTGCAGGTTCCCAGTCCTTGAGCATAAGGGCAAAGAAAAAGTGTTTCTTCTGGGAAACTTGAACACAGGGGATGTGTACTTTAAGATCAGCTGCCCCTGAGGGGTGGGCACTCGGGGTTCCTTTAACAAAAGCTTCAGGTGGAATCATCCCAGTTATAGGAAACTCAAGATATATATCCTGGTAAAAAAACTTCTTGGCTCAAAAGTAACCTCAGCTTGTTTGAGATGAAACTCTTGTTGATCTGTTATGATAAAATTCTCCCCTTAATAAATATGTGTATTTTAAACTGTGATAAATTTTAGAATATAGAGACAATAAAATTAATCAAATGTATAGTAATGGAATTATATTTTAATGTGGGAATAATCTGTGCTTATTGGGGGGGTTGGAGTGTTTTTTATGATTATGAGAATTAGGCAATTAAGGAATAACAGATGAACCTACTAATTTCAACTTAAAACAGGTAATTAAGTTCAAGCTTGTGATTTTACATTATAAGAGAGTTTAAGTGTATAAGCAGCACTGGACTATTTAAGGTAACTTGACATTTACTATATTTAAAATACGTTTTATTCGATTTTCTAAAGTTTTTAAGCATGCATTTAAAATACAAGTTGAGGCCGGGTGCAGTGGCTCACACCTGTAATCTTAGCACTTTGGGAGGCCGATGCGGGCAGATCACTTGAGGGCAGGAGTTTGAGACCAGCCTGGCCAACATGGTGAAACCCTGTTCCTACTAATAATACAAAAATTAGCTGAGCATGATAGCACACGCCTGTAATCCCAGCATCTCTACTAATAATACAAAAATTAGCCGAACATGGTAGCACACACCTGTAATCCCAGCTACTCAGGAGACTGATGCACAAGAATCACTTGAACCAGGGAGGTGGAGGTTGCAGTGAGATGAGATCACACCACTGCACTACAGCCTGGGTGACAGAGTGAGACTCTGTCTCAAAAAAAAAAAAAGAAAAAAAATACAGATTGTGTATTTCTTATTCAAAATGCTTGGAAACATAAGAGTTTTAGGTTTCAGATTTTTTCAGATTTTGGAATATTTGCAAATGCATTCTCAGATATTTTGGAAATGAAACCCAAATCTAAACACAAAATTTATTTGTTTCATATATACTTTATACACATGGCCTGAAAGTAAGTTTATACAATATTAAAATGACTTTATGCATGAATGAGTTTTGACTGCATTTTGGCTGCAACCAATTACATTAGGTCAGGTGTGGAATTTTCCACTGTGGCATCTTGTCAGTGCTCAAGAAGTTTCAGAGTTTGAAACATTTCAGGTTTCAAAATTTCAGATTAGGGATAATCCACTTGTATTTATTTATTTATTTTTTTTTTTTGAGACGGAGTCTGGCTCTGTCGCCCAGGCTGGAGTGCAGTGGCGCAATCTCGGCTCACTGCAAGCTCCGCCTCCCGGGTTCACGCCATTCTCCTGCCTCAGCCTCTCCGAGTAGCTGGGACTACAGGCGCCTGCCACCACGCCCGGCTAATTTTTTGTATTTTTTAGTAGAGACGGGGTTTCACCGTGGTCTCGATCTCCTGACCTCGTGATCCGCCCGCCTCGGCCTCCCAAAGTGCTGGGATTACAAGCGTGAGCCACCGCGCCCGGCCTTGTATTTAGAATAAAATTAATCATTACATTTAAGATGCTGTTTAAAACAGTTCATTATACTTTGTCTTGAGTGAGACTGGTTAAAAGTTCAATTTTTTCAACTTGAGTTAAACATTTACAAACTAAAAAGTGAAGGAGATTGGTTTGATTTTACAAGATTTATAAGTAGAAAATAGGTTTGTAAACTGAAGTTAAAGGCTGAAGGGAAACATGGTTTTTGAATTTGTTACTATAATAAATGCATTATTAATTTTAAACCCAAGTATAATAGACACTGTTGGTTTGTTGATTCAACAGTGATTCCCAAAACCCTTCTCTCTTGCTACCCTTCCGTTAAAGAGGTTGGAAAGCAAAATACTTTCTTCCCCAGCTGGCCGGCTTCTCGGTGTCTAAGGGGCACAGTTCCGGCCAGTGAAACGTGGGCAGACATCTGCTGAGGAAGTCCTGGAAGTGCTAGCTTTCTTGATACAAGAGATGGATGGGGCTGTTGTCTTCCACTTTCTTTCTGCCTTGAACATGATGGGATGATTGTGTGAAACTGCAGCAACAGTTTTGCATCTATGAGGCAACACACGTGCTGGCAAGACCAAGAACACCCACAGATACCCACAAAATGCCAACCCTGGAATCATCAGGCTACTCGGACTCCTCTTTAGGTGAGAAAAATAAACGCTTCTTTGTTTAGGCCATGCCGGGTCAGGTTTTCTTTTGTTGCAAGAAAATGAATTCCTAACTGATACATCAAGAAACTTCGAAGTGTCCTTTCTGCAGTCATTCCAGACATGAAAAATCTCGGGTTGGCAATTTACTTGCAAGGGTGAATGAAGGAGTAAGTGAAAAACTGATGGGGCTTGTAGGGACAGCAATAGAAGGAGTCCATGCTCTCTTGAGCCTCAGGTGTGAACTGCCATACAAATTCCTTCAGGCTTGGTGGGATGAGTGGTCCCTGTTGGACTGACTGGGAAAAACATCATCCCTGAACTATCAAATCTTTCTCTGGGACTCAGTCTACTGCAAGCCCCAAGAGAAATGTCTGGGAAGTAAAAAGATGGCTTATGGTCTGGAGATATTGTTGGGACTGATATGCAGACAATACTTTATGTGATGTGCTCAGTGTAACAGGATGGTCTCAGGCAGCCTGCCAGCTTCATTACCTGCAACTACCTGGGTTAGTTACATCCATGCAGCTGAAGGAGAAAAAGCCAGAGGAAAGCTTTCCATCCTTTTTCTTCCTGCAGACATTATGTAAACTTTCCTGGAATAGGAGAATAGAAGTTGTCTTTACTCTTTGGGAAAGAAGTCCTTACTGAGTGAAATAACTTGTAAACATTTTATAACTTGGTTTTACATGAATGTATGTTCATAGTTCTGATGTTTCTCTGACCTGAGGTTAAATAGTTTGATTTCACCTATCAAGCTTATGGAAATTCACTAATATCAGTGCAACAGTCAGAAGTACTTAACAGAAAAATTATTGTAGAATTGTGTAAAGATACCAATTTGCCATTGAAAAGACAACTGCAATTCTATGAAGAATTTCTACCTTCCTAGTTTGCATGATACCATCTTGTGCTTCACATTAAAGTAGAAAAAAGTAGCTTTTCTTTTTGTTGTAAATGCATCAACCATAAAATTATAATTCACAGCTGCTTGTCTTAATATTGGATATGTAATAGGTGTAAGAAAATTTTTTTTAAAGCACATCTATTCCTGGTATAGGGGAAAAAAGCTCAGTATTGAGAATCAATGCAGTGGGGCAGGGGGGGTCTAGCCTTCATTTGTCACCTTTCTAGATCTGTGACCTTCAGTAAATTTTTTGAGCTTAAGTTTCATCATCTGGAAAATAAGTGGTAACATTCATCTAATGGTATTAAACATGGTTGAATAAAATTAGGGTTTCAGGAAGGTATATCAGTTTTTGCAAGTCTTTGACTAGAATTTTATTTTTATTTTTTGAAGAAACGGTCTTGCTGTTGCCCAGGCTGGAGTGCAGTGGCATGATCACAGCTCACTGCAGCCTCTAACTCCTGGCCTTAAGCAATCCTCCTGCCTTGTTCTCCCAAAGTGCTGGGATTACAGGCCCTAGCCACTGTGCCCAGCCAGAATTTTATTTTTCAAAATACATTTTAAACTATGATAGTAAAAGCATATATAACTTTGTTAAATATGTAAAAATTTTAACACAGTGTAAATGGTCAACATTTTTACTTATGCAACCAGATTAACCTTTTTTTTGTAAACACAGATCTTGAATAACCATCTTTCCAGCTTTGTTTAAATGAAGAGTGAGATTTCAAAATCTGTTGAGGCTATTATTATGACAGCTGTCACTTAAAATTTTTGTGTTCATATTTGGTTGTATTATTCTTATTGATTGATTCTATAATAAATATATTTTGTGAATGTATTGAGTAGTTTTAAAAATACTGATCACTTAGCTTGCTTCTTCAATTATACTCTTTCATGTCTACAGCTTTTCTGTACTCAAAAGCTATTTTTTCTATACATGACCAGCAGCAGCCTCGTTTAGAATTCATATCAATTCAGGATTTCTCAGGCCTTCAAAATCTATGTTCAGTTTTGATAATCAAATGTATTTTATACAACTTCCCTAAGGTTTTGATATATTTCTCATAGGGGTGAATATATACCTTGCTTAAGACTATATATCTTTTGTGGCTCCCCACCAACCAAGAAAATTTGGTTCAGCTTTATTTTTTTGTAGCTATTAAGGAAAGAATGAGGAATGGTTTTCCCAAACATAAATTTATATTAAAATATTGAATATGCTATGCCAAACCACATGTGCCCTACTCTACTCATTGCTCAATTCCAATAGCCTACTCTCTATTGAGAATCTCTGTTTAGATGACTCTGTGTTGTTTGGCTATGAATAAGGAAGGCTCAATGATTTGTTGATATGAAGTTTAATTGGAGGAAGCAACTACCTGCCACTCTTTCTGTGTTCCTCCTGGCTGTGTGTGCATTTGCAAATGTATGCACCAAGCATAAGAGCGCATAGAATGAGGACACCAGTGAGGAAGGTGATGGCTTCATCTGAGTAATTTTTCCTGCTTATTTAAAAAGTAAACTTATTTACTCCTAAAGGTGAGAGCAAGTTCCTTCTCAGATCAAGAACAAACAGGTGTGATAGAAAAGTTTAACAAAATGGTATGTAATGCAGATATTAGTAGGCTTACCTTGTAGGAAAAATGTGTGCCTTAGGAGTAGATATATTTCTCAAGATGTTTTGAAGGCTTTCTGATCAAATCAATAAAATATTTAATATATCTGAATATATCTGTGCACTAGGAGTTTCTAAGGCACTGGGATCAGGACATTAATAATTTTAACAGAGATTGAGTAGCAAAAGACACTCAGAATGGAGCTCTAGTGAAGCAGTAGACAGTGAAATTGGCTCCACGACAATGATGAGGCATTTGGCTCTTTGAGCATGGATTAACTTAACACTTAATGTTGATATAAATGCATCTTGCTTTTAGTGGTACTTAAAATTAGACTTTTTTGAATTACAGTTTTTAATTTGAATATTCTCATCTCATGTAAAAACCATTCACAGGCTGGGCACAGTGGCTTATGCCTGTAAGCCCAGCTTTGGGAGTCTGAGGCTGGAGGATTCCTTGGAGCCCAGGAATTTGAGGCTGCAGTAAGCTCTAATGGTCACAACTGCACTACTGCCCTCCAAACAAACAAACACACTCATACGTAAGGAATTTATCAGTTAATTAAAAAATTTTCTAACTGAAAAACTACTCCAACTTAGGTGACAGAAGAGACCCTGTCTCTAAACAAACAAACAAACTGATACTTTAAGGAATTAACCAATAAAAAAATTTCCTAACTGAAAAACTACTCCAACATATACAAACCGAAATTATTAGTTAAAAATTTGAGAGCAACTTGGAAACATGCTTAAACATTTAAATTCCAACAGCAGAAATATTGAAAAATTATTTACTTGAAAAATTGATACATACATATCAATTATACATATTGTAATTATACATATTTTAAGGATACAATTTGATTTTTCCATATATATCTATGTTATACAATGATTCATTTAGGGTAGTTAGTGTATCCATCATCTCATGCATTTATCATTTCTTTGTGGTGAGAACATTCAAAACCTCTTCTAGCTATTTCATAATATATAATAATTTACTGTTAACCATAGTCACTCTACTGTGTAATAGAACACTATAATTTATTCCTTCTATGTAATTGTAACTTTGTATCCTTTGACCAACCTCTCCTCATCCTTCTCTCTGCTCTGGTCACCACTGTTCTACTCTGTATCTATATTATGACATCACCTTTTTAAAAAATTTCACATATGAATGCGATCATGCAGAATTTGTCTTTCTGTGTCTAGCTTATTTTACTTATCATAATGTCCACTAGGTTCATCCATGTTGTCACAAATGATAAGAATTAATTCTTTTTTATGGCTGAATATTTGTGTGGCTGAATAGTATATCTTTATCTTTATGTATATATACCACATTTTCTTTTATCCATTATTCTGTTGTCTGACACTTAGGTTGATTCCTCACCCTGGTTATTGCAAATAGCGCTGCAGTAAACATAAGAGTGCAGCTATCTCTTCAACATACTGATTTTATTTCCTTTGGATATATACCAAGGAGTAGGACTGCTGGGTCATATGGTAGTTTTATTTTTAATGTTTTGAGGAAAATCCATATTGTTTTCCGATAATGGCTGTACTAATTTCCTACCAGCAGTGTGTAAGGGTTGCCATTTCTCCACATCCTTGCCAATAATTGTTTTCTTTTGGTTTTTTTGATAATAGCCATTCTAACTGGAGTGAGGTGGTATCTCATTGTGATTTGATTTGCATTTCCCTAATGATTAGTGATGACCATTTTTTCACATATCTGTTGGCCATTTGTAGGTCTTTATTTGAGAAACGTCCATTAAGGTCTTTTGTCCATTTTTCAATTGGGCTTTTTTTTTTTTTTTTTTGCTGTTAAGTTTCTTATGTATTTTGGATATCAACTCTTTGTCAAATGTACAGTTTGCAAATATTTTCTCCCTTTCTGTAGGTTGTCTTTTCACACTGTTAATAATTTCCTTTGCTGTGAAAAAACTTTTCAGTTTGATATAATCCATTTGTCTATTTTTGCTTTTGTTGCTTGTATTTATAAGGTGTTATTTCAAAAATCCTTGCCAAGCCCAATGCAGTGAAGCATTCCCCTTATGTTTTCTTCTAGTAGTTTCATAATTTTGCGTCTTACATTTAAGTCTTGAATTCATTTTGAGTTGTTTTTTGTATATTGCAAGAGGGAGGGCTGTAATCTCATTCTTCTACACATGAATATTTTATTTTCCCAGAACCATTTATTGAAGATATTGTATTTTCTCCAATGTGTGGTCTTGGCACCTTTGTCAAAACTCAGAAATATTTTAAATGAAGCATTTAAATCTTCTTTTCCTTCTGGAAATCCTTTGAAATTAAGTAGATGGAAAAACAGAGAAACTGTCACGTATGCCAATTGCCAAGTGAGACACAAGTATTGAATGGATATCAGTGGAATCTTTTTTCTGAGAATGAATCATTCCCCTATGACTATAAAATTGTGTGCATTGTATGCATTCCATGGGGTCTGTGTGAGTGGTGCACAGAGAAGAAAAAAATGCTGTATCCTGTGGGCGGCTATTGCACCTTTCTCTTTGACATTATTTGGATCCTAATGCAATTCAAAGACCAAAGCCAGAGAGCAAGTACAGTGAAATATTTTTATAATGCGCTTTTGAGGAAATTGCACCCTTTTCTTACAGTAAGGTGACTATGCTATAGCTGGTTATTGTTTTGGGGGGGAAACATAGTTTGATCTGAGTTATATTCAAATAATGAATTCCTGTCTCAGAACTAAAACCTTAAGTGTTTCAATAAACATTTCTTGAGAACTAAGTTCTTAGTGACTTATTGAGTGGAATAAACTAGGCTTTTTACTCTCTTACAGATTTTAACAGAAATGCAAAAACACTTACAATTTGTGTCTAGGGAACTCATGTAAACAATAACTCAGTAAAATTATAACCCCCATTCTGTAACGACATTAAATGTTAATATGGAAATTTTTTTTTTTCTTTTTTTTTTTTTTTTTT
>NW_026652313.1:418199-452823 GCF_009828535.3 Hylobates moloch
TTTTTTGTATTTTTAGTAGAGACGGGGTTTCATCGTGGTCTTGATCTCCTGACCTCGTGATCCGCCCGCCTCGGCCTCCCAAAGTGCTGGGATTACAAGCGTGAGCCACTGCGCCCGACCCAATATGGAAAATTTTAACATCATTGCTCTGAAATCAGTGCAGTCACTGCCTTAAAGGTAGTTTTGTTTACTTAAATTTAAAATAAAGTAATAGAGTGTAACTGATAAATTTAATTAAAATATTTTTCACCAAGCATCAGACTTTATTTTTTAAAAATAAAGTATTGGGTTTATTTGAGCTTTACAACATGATATTATGAGATACATATAGCTAGTGACATGGTTACAATAGTGAAGCAGATTAAAATATCTATCATTTCTAATTAAAATATTCATAGTGTTTCTGTACAGCTATGACTTTTTCAAGCACTAGGAGTTTAATTGTACTCTATGACTTATTTCCAGCATTTGAAATCCTTTTACAATCCATGAAAAATATTCAATATACCTATTTTCTTTTACATCATTGCCCCCAGTCTCAAAAGTGTGTAAATAATTTGCTAGAATGTCTTGTTAGGAAGTAAAATTAAACAACAAAACACAAAAGAAAACAAAAAAGAAAACCACACACAAACACAAACTTTCCCTATATTTGATTATTATTATTATTATTATTTTGAGACAGAATCTTGCTCTGTTGCTCAGGCTGGAGTGCATTGGTGTGATCTCGGCTCACTGCAACTTCCACCTCCCAGGTTCAAGTGATTCTCCTGCCTCAGCCTCCTGAGTAGCTGGGATTACAGGTGTGCACCACCAGGCTCAGCTAATTTTTGTATTTTTAGTAGAGATGGGGTTTCACCATGTTGCCCAGGCTGGTCTCTAACTCCTGGACTCAAGTGATCCACCTGCCTCAGCCTCCCAAAGTGCTGGGATTATAGGCATGAGGGACTGTGCCCAGCCTGATTCATTTATGTTTAAATATAATTTTTATCTTCAATCAGGTCTATCAATAATGATTTCAGATATCCAGAAACAAATTAAACAAAAATATAATTATAAATAGAGGATTTAAAAATAAATTATATGGTGCAATTACAAAACTATAAATTCGTAGCACAATCTATATCCAGTTAAACAATTGGAAAAAATGAAGTAGATCTATATCCACTGATATAATAAGTTGTTCAAGGCATATCATTAAGTTACAGAAAGTATGTTGAAGAATAATCTATATAGTTTGCTCTTCTTTGTATAAGATAAAAGACATATATGCTTGTGTTTATAAAATTATGGTATGTTAACGTGAAACTGCTAACAGTGGTCATCTTTGGGAAGTTGGACCAAAAATGGCAGAAGAAAGTGGGGATTTTACTTTTCAGTTTATATACTTAGGAAAAATTTGACTTGCTTTTAAAAAGTGAGTATTCTTTTAATAATAAAAACACTCTGATGTTATTTACAGATAATTCAAGAGTGTAAAAATGTAGTTTCTTAGCTATAGCTCAAAAATAATTGAATTGTAATATTAGTTTTCTCTAGCTATTTTGTAACAAGGTGTAACTAAGCTAGTGGTTCTTAATTGGGGATGCTTTTGGACCCAGGGGACATTTGGCAATGTTTGGAGACATTTTTGATTGTCACAACTTGGGGGTTGCTACCGGCATCTAGTAGGTAGAGTCCAAGGATGCTGCTAAGAATTCTTCAATGCACAGGGCAGTTCCCCCAAACAAAGATTTATCTGCCCGAAAATGTCAACAGTGCCCAGGATGAAAAACCCTGAACAAAGCATTGGTGAATAATCAGTAGGAAACCATTCGATGCCATTTTTCGGGCTTAGAAAGCAATATCCCAAAGTATGGCACTTTAACATGCTGAGTACTTTGAACTAGAGGACATTAGAAGGGGCTCAGAAGTAAAGTCTCTCTCTGACCTTCTCCTGCCCTTCTTTCTCCTATTCCCCTTCTTCCCCCAAGGCAGGCCATAGAAACTAGAATCCCTTGCCCCCTAAATCAGCCATAAAACCTAGAAAAATGACTCTAACCTTCCCCTGCCTTTCTGTGTAAGAGCTAGCCATAAAGAAATCCTCTGACCTAACCTGTCTGAAAGTAGATAATAAGACATTCCAGAAGGTGGCCTACCCTATACCTGCACAAATCCCCACAGTGCATCTCTCCACGGGTCACCCTCCTGTCTCTGCTTCCTTGCTGTTGTTATGGATGAGTTGTCTTTGCCTCTGTCCCATATCAGTCCTTCACCTGAGCTTCCAGTTCCATCCCCTCTCTCCTACTCAGGACACATTTTAGCAATTCTCCGTTTCTCTCTTAAGCATCATCAATGTTTACCTCTTTTCTGGCTTAGTCCCTGAAAACATGCTGTTATGTATCCCTTCTTAAAACAGGACAAAATAAAACAAAAAATATTTTATTGATTCAATTATCAATTATCCACTTATATCACCATTTCTTATCTCTCCTTTTTAGCAAAACTTGTCAAAAAATTTCCATACTGGTGTCTCTGATATTGTTATTTTTTAAGATAAATGATCTTGCTCTATTGTCCAGGCTGGAGTACAGTGGCATGATCGGAGCTCACTGCAGCCTCAAACCCCTGGGCTCAGGTGATCCTCCCACCCCAGCCTCCCAAGTAGCTGGGACTTCATCAGCATTCCACCACTTCTGGCTATTTTTTAATTTTAATTTTTGTAGAGGCAGGGTCTTGCTATGTTATCTAGGCTGGTCTCAAACTCCTGGGTTCAAGTGATCCTCCTGCTTCAGCCTCCCAATGTGCTGGGAATACAGATGTGAGCCATAGCACCTAGCCATCTGATATAATTTTTGTGTTTAGCTTTACTTTTGAAGTTTTGGAAGTCTGTTGAACATATTAACCTTTAGTTGTAAATTGGGGTTCCCATATTGAACAATACAGTGATACCTTTAGGGCCCTTTGAGGGCATTTTTGCCCTATAAATTTTATCACAGACTCTTGCCAACTTTTTATAGTTTTCATCACAATTTTCTACCAGCTGTCACTTCTACTATCATTAATGTTTCTGCTTCTGTAGTCTCACTATTCTAATTCCCATTTCTACTTTGTAACTTGAACCTGCTGTGGCCAAAAACACAGCTACTTGGACATACTAGATTTCTATGTGAAAGTAGGCAAATAAGCTCTGAATGAGGGCCTAAAACAAGATGAGATATTTTCCTTTTTTTTGAATGCCTAGGTTTTGAAGAATCAAAGTTTTTGAGGGACTAGGATAAGTAATTCTCGGATGAGTGAGATGTTGTCATAATCACGAGTTCACATTCAGTAAGCATTTATTGAATAAATGTACATATTTCCCAACACATAAAGTGGCTGAGGTTTCATATTTATACATTTCTAGCCACGGATTTTGTACTTATACATTTCTAGCATCTGTCTCAAACTATGACAAAACTCGTCTTGACTATCCAACTATCACATTTTATTCCTACTTACTGGTGTGATAACAGTCAGTTTTATGGATTTATGCTGGTAGTGCAGCCAAGAAATAAAAATCCTAAATTAAGGGCAGTTGTATTTCTTCTTAATAGCATTTCCATTTCACACCTTATTTCCATTCCTACTGCCTAAACTGTGATTCTAATCTGTATTAGTTCACATCTAGATAACACATTTTTAATAACTTCCTTTGTGACACTTTAGCCTTATTGTCAAAGTGTCCCCAACTGGTCTCAATACACTTTTCTGTTTTTTGAGTGGGTCTTTATTTTTTTAAAAATTTCTTTATATTTATTTATTTTTGTAACAAGGTCTCACTCTGTCACCCAGGCTGGAGTAACCAGTGGTGTGATTTCGGCTCACTGCAGCCTTGACCTCCCGGGCTCAAGCAATCCTCCTACCTCAGCCTCCTGAGTAGCTGGGACTACAGGCACATGCCGCCACACCTGGCTAAATTTTTATATTTTTTGTAGAGACAGGGTTTCACTATGTTTCCCAGGTTGGTCTCGAATTCCTGGGATCAAGCAATCCATTCACCTCGGCCTCCCAAAGTGCTGGGACTACAGGCATGAGCCACAGTGCCTAGCCTATATTTATTTATTTATTTTTAATTGAGAAATAAAAGTTGTACATATTTATGGTGTACAATGTGGTTTTTTGATATATGTATACATTGTGAAATGATTAAATCAAACCAATTAACATAATCATCATCTTACATGACTAGCATTTTTTTGTGGTGAGAACATTTAAAATCTACTGTCTTAGCAATTTTCAAGTGTTCAACACATTATTACTAACTATAGTCACCATGCTGTATGACAGACCTCTGGGACTTATTTTTTAATTCTTGTTTTGGTCACTTGCTTGGTCCTTCAACAAAGAGAAGTTTAAGAAACCTCACATTTTTTGGCCAACATCTCTCCATTTTTCCCCAGACCCTGGTACTCACCATTCGACTCTCTATTTCTATGAGTTTGGCTACTTCACATTCTACATATAAAAAGGATCTTGCAGTAGTTGTCTCTCTGTGCCTGGCTTATTTCACATAGCATAATGCCATCTAGGTTCATCCATGTTGTCACAAATGACAGAGTTTCTTTCCTTTAAAAGGCTGAATAATATTCCATTATGTATATATACCACATTTTCATTATCCATCATCTGTTGATGGACACTTAGGTCCACAACCCAGTTTTAAAACTTAATAGTCTGTTACATTGACTCCTTTCACGTTGGTCAGTAGTTGCTTTTTTTTTTTCTTCATGTTTTTGAGCATTTAATATGTTTTAGGCACCAGGCTAAGCACTTTGCACACCTTGTTTCACTTTATCTTCATAAAACTCCATTAAATAAGTTCTAATATTATCAAGATTTTATAGTTTAGGAAGCTAAAGCATAGAGGAATAAATCGCTTGGAGATCATGGAACCAGGAAGTGGTGGAAATGGGATTCAGATGCAGATCCATCTGATTCCAGAACACGTGTTCTTAACCAATGTGCCTCTACTAATTCCCCATATAGACTTGCTTATGATCCCTGAAAGGTTGTTGATGTTTCTACCTCCCTTTTTTGGACTCATGGCAGTGTTCCTGAATATCTTCTTTTTCACCTATTTAGATCTTACCCTTTAAGATCGAGGTCAATTATAGCTTCTAACTTACTTCCTCTATGACCATATCCATTCTGGGTGATCTGTCCCTCTTTTGAAATCCTTCAGTGCAAAGATGAGACGCTGTCTCATCAGAGTATTTTATGTTTTTGTTGCTCAGGGCATTCCAAGTTATTGTCCCGCAAGGTCAGAAACAAACATGATGTATGTAAATAGACATATTTCTCAACAGAGATATTGGAGATGGCAGCTTTATAAACTCAGACTTGTGGTTCATTTGGAACAATGATTTCCAATGAAGACAGTGGTTCTAGATTCTCCTTCATTTATATTTAGGAAGTAAATTAAAAAAATAAAAAGATAGTTCTCTCGTTAGTTCTTCTCTTTATAGACATTTCTAGAAATAAACAGCTGAATTGATCTGACCTCATGGGAATCTTTATATTTAAATGCCCAAGGTAGGGGCAAAATGGACCAAACATGGCAGAATGCAAAAATATGCACCAAGAATCCTCAGAGGCAGATACTACTATATTGATATTCAGTAGAGTTTTGCTTTATTCTTGGATGTGCCAATAAATTGATGGGCAAATTTGGCATGCCACCCTGTCTTACTGGATTTTAGGTTTTCTTCTGTGTCAAAGGAAGAGGCAGTACCAGCTGTTGTAATATTATTTGATTCTAGGTGGGAGATGGAATGTTAATAAAAAATAGTTTGAAAGTTCATTCTTCAGGAGGAAGTAGTAGGGAGAGAAGATAAATGAAGAAAAACTGACAAGAAATATGAAATGGAATGGAGAAGTGGGGAATAAATAAATATAAATATTGACTGGGAGGGCTCAGGGAAACTGTTAGTTGCCTACCGATTCTCCATTTCCCATTTTCCTCTGTTAACACAATCCTCATCTTGTTTGTGGGGACACTGTGTTCTGCACCATTAGATGAGGTGACTGCCCCAAGCCATAAGGTGACTCCTGTTTCTGGCCTTCCCTGTTTCCTTGGCAGCGAGGTGGGACTGTGTGACCCAATTCTGACCATGAGACCTAAAAACTAGAAATATTTTTTGGGAAATTTTTGGAAAAGCCATTGCTTTCCTGATAACTGGGGGAAAATCCAGCTTTACATCACTCTTCCCCTTCTTCCTGCTTTGAACATGAACTTGATGTCTGGAGTGACAGTAGCCATCTTTCCATCTATTAGGAGTCAATGTAACATAAAAACCAGTGCCTGAAGAATGGAGAACGGGAAAGGTAGGAAGTACCTAGGAACCTCAGGGCATGGCTGAATAGATGCTGCAATGCCAGCAAGCACTTAGTTCTGGAGTGTGTGCGTGTGTGCGCGCACGTGTGTGTGTGTGTGTGTGTGTGTGTGTTAAACTTTTATTTTAGGTTCAGGGGTACATGTTCAGGTTTGTTATGTAAGTAAACTCATGTCATGGGGGTTTGTTTCCAGATTATTTTGTCATCCAGTTACTAAACCTAGTACCCAATAGTTATTTTTTTCTGCTCCTCTCCCTCCTCCCACCCTCCACCCTCAAGTAGGCCCCAGTGTCTGTAGTTCCCCTCTTAGTGTCCATATGGACTCTGTTTATGTGAAAAAAAAATTCTTAAGTTCTTATTTGTTTAAGTCACTGTTGCTTGGTCCTTCTCTTTGTTGCACCTATGATGCATTTCTAACTGATACAGAAGGGACTGATGAAAATAGCAATACAGACTCTCTACTATGGAAAGGAGCAAAAGAACTGAAATTAAGTAAAGGAACTCTGCAATGATTGCCAAAAGGTGAAGGCAAGGTGTGGGGTTTAGGGTTATGGCTTTTGAAATGACTTGGAAAGTTAGTCAGGATAGATAAATGTGATGTTTTTGTTTGAAGACTGGCTGACAACAATTAGAGGAACAAGGGAGATACAAAAGCAGGAAGTCCTGTGAGTCATAATTTTAAAGAAAAATTGATGCAAATCTAAGGAGGCACTTTAACAGGAGACCAGTCCCTGAACATAACATGTAGCTTTCTTTCCTTGCTGTATTTTTATGGTAAGTTTTGTAACAGTCTTGGGTTTGCAAAAGGCCTACTTTAGGTATATATAAGTATGCTTGCATCAGACACACCTGAATTGAAGAATATTCTATGGAACAACTTGTCCATATTCTTCAAATCTCACAATGTCACTGTTTCCCGATTAAAGAAGATTATACAGCTGTGGCCGCTGAATGCAATGTGTGATCCTGGATTGGAGCCTGGATTAGAAAAGCATCATTATGGGCCGGGCGTGGTGATTCGTGCCTGTAATCCCAGCAATTTGGGAGGCTGAGGCAGGCAAATCACGAGGTCAGGAGTTCGAGACCAGCCTGGTCAATGTGGTGAAACCCTGTCTCTACTAAAAAAAAAAAAAAATAGCCATGGTGGCGCCTGCCTGTAGTCCCAGCTACTCGGGAGGCTGGGGCAGAAGAATCGCTTGAACCCAGGAGGTAGAGGTTGCAGTGAGCCGAGCTCGCACCACTGCACTCCAGCCTGGGCGACAGAGTGAGATTCCATCTCAAAAAAACAAAAACAAAAAAGAAAAGCATCATTCCCCCTGCCACCCCGCATAAAGGATGTAATTGAGACGATTGCTGAAATATAAATATAGACTTTATGTTAAATAATATGATTTTTCAATGTTAATTGTATTTAGTAATTGTATGGGGGCTAAGAGACTGTAACTCTTTGGAGATACATGCTGAAGTGCTTGCGAAGGGTCATAATGTCGCCAGTGAGTCTCAAATGATTCAGCAAGAAAAAATATGTATGTATGTTTGCTGAAGGAGATAAAGTAAATGGGGAAAAGTGTTAACTATGAGTGAATCCAGGTGAAAGGTGTATGGATGTGATTGTATTACTTTTGTAATTTTTGTGTACGTTTGAAATTTTTCAAAATAAAATGTTTTTAAAAAATAAGTTTAGGAAATATTTTTATATTTTAAACTTGGAGCTGAAATGGCTTCCAAGTTTTGAAATTTTCACTATTTTTAGAATGTATGACTCCCCCTCTACCTAGAATTTGGGCATATACTCATACAGTTTTTGCATAAATATGAAATTACCCTGGACACTGTGTGTGTGTGTGTGTGTGTGTGTGTGAGCGCGCGCGCGTGAAGCTCTCTGAGAATTCTGGGTATAAGTCACAAAGAATTTTAATTGCCAGTAATATTATTTATGAGATTTTAATTCCACTTCTCCTGTGTGTTTATAATTTGGAATCTGTGATTTTTTCTTCCATCTTTAACCAAAAGGACAATTTCAAAGGCATTTAGAGACTTTGAGAGTTTGACAAGGTTTTTCTGAACATGATGCATAGTGGGGACCTAACCTTTTGTGGGAAAATAACAAAAAGCATGACTCTGAATGCCATCAAGGGCAGTCCACAGCAGTGACTGTTGGCTGACTGCTGTCTACAGACTACAGAAAAGTGGCCACTGCTTCTTATTTTTAGGATTGCCATGGTGGCTATTATATTGTTAATGACATCTACTTGCCGGTGAGTTTAATTTTAATGCATTTCCATACAACTACTTATTATTCAGCAAAATCAAAGAGGCTTATTTAAATTTGAATAGTGTGTTTTCCTGCTTTTCCCTTTTTTTTGGAATTGCCACAACGTACAGACAACAGCCATCCCTAGTGTGTGCTCCCCACACCTGTACGGAATGTTTACAGCACAGGCTATAAAGTGTGGCTGCTGCAGGGCAGGGAGGGTCATCCTTAGACATTCCCAGATGTGCTGTTGTGGGCTTTGTACAGCTTTCTTAAACTTCAGTTTCTTCTTCTGGAACATGAGAATTAGTAATGTCAGAGGCATTGGGGTGGGTAAAATAAGGTGGAGACCTAGCGGGCTGCATTCCCAGGAGGTTAGGTATTCTTAGTCACAGGATGAGATAGGAGGTTGGTACAAGATACAGGTCATAAAGACCGTGCTGATAAAACAGGTTGCGGTACAGAAGCCAGCCAAAACCCTCCAAAACCAAGATGGTGACGAGAGTGACCTCTGACTTCTCACTGCTTATTATATGCTAATTATAATGTATTAGATTGCTAAAAGACAATCCCACCAGTGCCATGACAGTTTACAGATGCCATGGCAATGTCAGTTACCCTATATGGTCCCAAAAGGGGAAGAACCTCAGTTTTGGGAATTGCCTGCCCCTTTCCCAGAAAACTCATGAGTAATCCACCCTTTGTCTAGCATAGAATCAAGAAATAAGTATAAGCTGCTGAGCAGCCCATCCATGCCACTGCTCTGCCTATGGAGTAGCCATTCTTCCTTTACTTTCTTAATAAACTTGCTTTCACTTTATGGACTCGCCCCAAATTCTTTCTTGCGTGAGATGCAAGAACCCTATCTTAGGGTCTAGATCAGGACCCTTCCCGGTAGTAGTAACTACCTCCTGCCAGGTTGTTTGGTATGATTAGATAAAATTAATGGATGGGCAAAATGTCCTCATTGTTATCTTTCACAGAAGTCTCAGTACTAGATGACAATTTCCCTTTTTTCTAAACCCATTGCTTTTAACTTCCAGTTTAAAGTATTTCCAGATATTTCATTCCACTCCACCTGTGTGTTTATGACTGAAATCTGTGATTTTTTTTTTCCATCTTTAGCCAAAAGGACGATTTCAAAGGCATTTAGAGGCTGTTAGAGTCTGAGACAAGGCTTTACTGGACACGGTTAGCTCTATTGTAACTAATGACTGTACTAAAAATATACTTTCTAGATTCCACACCATCCAATCAATCATCAATCCATGAAATTGTAAGCACCATGAGCCAAATACTATCTGAAATGCTAAGCAGCACATGTGGTCTAATTTGATGCTAAGACCTTCTCTGATATCAAGTAGGTATTACATATGCCTTTTTTCTTCTATTATAAATGTCTATCAGGAACTAGTTAACACTCTTCATCTTTTGTAGAGCACCCTCATCTCCAAACCTTTCCAGTTTGTCTTTTAATGAACAGAGCAAGTAGTTTGTGTTGTCAACTGCCTAACTTCCTCTTTCTGTCCACGATGCCATCTCAATGTAATGCTTCCCATGATGGGAGGTGGTTGCTAATTCAGGTCACTGGGTTAAGTAGTGAGGAAGGACTCATTTTCTCCCTCTTCCATCATACTCTCTTACTGCTGTTGCCACCTGGGCGTGTTTTGAATGGCCCCTGCTCATCTGCCCATCTGTACTCATCTCATTAGATCATGGGTTGGATGCACATCTATGGAACGTGGAAGGAAGCACCCTTCTTTTAGAATTGAATTATTTCGTAGAGAAGTCATAGATTATATGACCATTTTTCTACCTATTCTTTTTTTTTTGAGACGGAGTTTCGCTCTTGTTGCCCAGGCTGGAGTGCAATGGCACGATCTCAGCTCACCGCAACCTCCACCTCCTGAGTTCAAGTGCCTCAGCCTCCCCAGTAGCTGGGATTCCAGGCATGCGCCACGACACCCAGCTAATTTTGTATTTTTAGCAGAAACGGGGTTTCTCCATGTTGATCAGTCTGGTCTCGAACTCTTGACCTCAGGTGATCTGCCCGCCTCAGCCTCCCAAAGTGTTGGGATTACAGGCGTGAGCCACTGTACCTGGCCCCTATTCTTTCTCCCCGTAAAAAAAAAAATGCCTTTGGCTTCTCTCTGACTCACAATTCATTTTGCATTCTCTCATCTTTTAGGAATAAAGAATTCTTTTCTCTTAGCCCATCACCTCCCACTTGCAATCCTTCAGCACTTGACTATCTGAAATGAGTCAACTTCTCATCTCTGCTTCTTTCCCCAGAGTGCGAGCCATCGTGTCTAATTGCAGCTGTCTCTCACTTGGACTTCCTGCTTCCACGCCTGCCTCTTTTCATCCTGTTCTCCACATAGCAGCCAGAGTGATCTTTCAAAATTAAACTAGATCATTAATGTGTCCTCTTCTAAAACTTCTACTGACACTCTATTGTTCTTGGAATAAAATCCAAACTTTTAACCTTTACATTTTACCTTACATAAATGGGCCAATCCTATTCACTAACTTGGTTTCTTTCCGCATTTCTTCCCTTACTTAATTTGACCTACAAACACTGTCCTCTCTTGATGGGCTAGGTTTGGTCTGACTTTAGAGTCTTGAGTTGGCTGTTCCATCCACCTGAGTGCCTGCATTGTTCTTTCCTCAGATCATTACAAGACTGGCTGTTCCTCATTCTTCAAGCCTCAGCATAAGTATCCCTCCCTTAGGGAGATCGCTTGGGATCCCTCTATCTATCCCTCTATCCCTTTAAATTCCTTGCTAGTTACTATCCTATTCCACTACTTTTTCCTTCTTCACAATACTTATTACTCTTTGAGGTATCTTGTTTATTAGTTTACTTTTTGTTATTTAAATATTACTGCCAGATTATAAATTCCCATAGGTGAAGGATCTTTCTGGAGTTGTCCATCATTTATTTCTGATGCCTGTATTGGTGTCTGGCATATTATAGGAAGTAAAACAAAATTAGTTGAAGGAAAGGAAGAATGAATAATTGTCTGTGTGTCTGAAATACTTAGAAGAGTATTTTAAAATAATGGTGTCATGAAGTTCTCTTTAATGCATATAGAAAGTAGTTCTTTTCTCCAGACTCTGTTGCCAGCTAGGTAGGACCCAATTCCTATAATGCCCAAGGGCATTTCAGGCCTGATGTTAACATAGTCTGCCACCAAGATCTTGTTTTCTCAAAGGACATAAGCCCTTTACCTGCCTCATAGAAACTCTAGGGACTACAGATTTTGTCTGTGAAACAACTAGACTAAGAAAATTTAGTTGTTTTTTGGGGGGTACAAGGGAAGGAAAGGATGAAAGGAAGAGATAGTTAAGGAAAGAAAGATAAAAAGAGAAATATTTCAAATGAGGACTAGCTCACCAGTAAACACAGTGGTGGGGATAATGCTGTATTTCCCACAGCTGTAGTTTGTCTTCAAATATTGGTAAAAATCCTAAAGAGAGGCTGGATTTTAGATTTAGATTCTAGAGCATATGTCTGTATTAATTAAGTGAACAAACCTATTTTTCTAGTTTAGCTAGGTTTCTATTAGGTTGGTGCAAAAGTAATTGCGGTTTTCAATTACTTTTGTGCCAGCCTAATATAAAGTGACAAATTGGCATATAAGTCACTTTTTTTTTTGGAAACAGTAAACAAAACTTTGTACATTCCATGAGTATGGAATTCTTTCAGCTCATAAGTGTAAACCCTATTTAGTACACCAATATTGCAACTCCAAAGTGTATATGATTTCCTGGCTATGTTATTTTGAAACAGTTAATACAAGTTTCCAAATATGTATCTAATTTATGCCAGAAAATAATTTATCCAGTGGAAGAATATGACTTTGTTCAGTTGAAGGTAAACCACTAATATTTTCATATGTGTATTAAAACTATAGTTTTCCGTGACCTGTAGTTATAATATTTCTAGTCATGTTAGAAGGCATTAGCAATGGTTTGCTCATAATGTATACAGTGTTTGCAAAAAGAGCCTATTTTAAGTCAGGTATCTCTTATAGTTCAATACTTGGGTTAATATTTACCTGCAAGGATGATTGAATGTATTCTTATTTTAAAGATGTTCTGAGCAAGCTATTTCTCTAGATAGCATGACTATGGTTCTGCAATTCTTAGGGAAATTAAAAGTCTGCTGAGGATATTGAAGTCATCTCTGATTGATGCATTTCCCATAATGCACCTTAAACTTTCAGCACTGTTTCATCATACTCTTAAGGTGTCCTTTATAAAGGAAAATACAAATGAGAAAAAGAAATGAATTTACACCCATGCATTAAACATATCATGGGTAGTACTATCGATTAAAATGTAAATATATTAAAATAGAGAGAGTAAAATTATATTCTTACAGGTATTAGGCCTTGATCCTATAAACACAATATTTTAAATTATTTGTCTATGTGCTGTTTTCTACTACTTTGAGGTTATAGTTGCTGAATAAAACCTCTTAAATCTGTTGACTGATACTTTCTGAGTAACAACCTTTGTGTTGCAAAGTTACTGATTAAAGAGCGCAGATTGTATGTACTTCCAGATAATGAGTTCACTCCATTTGATTCCAATAACCGTGTATAAGCATTTTGTCCATCTATTGTCCATTATTGTGTGAGACTTTGTTAATGTTTTCTGTTATGTTTTATTTATTGCCTTATTTGCAAACTGGATCAGAGGGCTTTCCAGAGTTAAAGAAAATAGTGAGTTGGAAAATAACACAAGAGAAATAGGAAGTGTGGAAAACACAACACAGACTAGATCAAACTCTTGAGAATGAGAAATAGAGATGCTAGTTGGATATTTGTGGAGTGCAATATCAAAAAGACCAGTCCTATCACAGTCAGGGTATTCAACAAACATTCTGTAGTGTGTTCCACACATATTTTGTGTATTTTATAGATAGGAATAGGGAGAAAATATTTTAAAAATGTATTAAGGTCCCAGGAAAACAATGTGAAAACCAGTATCTGATTTGACTTGGTCATAGCCTGTATCTTTCCAGTGACTCAAGTGCAATGGCCACGCCCTCTCTAAGGATTGCTTTCAGTTTCTCACATTTTAGTCCATTTTTGGTAATTTGCCTGAGTTACTTCCTTGTGAAAACCAGTAGCTGATTCGACTTGTTCATAGCCTGTATCTTTCCAGTGACTCAAGTGCAATGGCCACGCCCTCTCTAAAGATTGCTTTCAGTTTCTCACATTTTAGTCCATTTTTGGTAATTTGCCTGAGTTACTTCCATTTTGTGCAAAACCTCAATTCGAATTACTAACATATTACCATCCTAACTCTGGCACGTGGCTTACAAAGACCTTCATGATCTGGTTCTGGTGATCCTCTCTAACTTCATCTCCAAGCATCTGCTTCAGCCCTCCTCTTAAACTACCCCAGACTTCTCATCATGTTCTGAGCCTGCCATGTCCTTTCCTGTCTCCATGACCTTGCGCATGCTGTACCTGACCTTGCAGTGCCCTTCTTTCCTCTCCCTGGGAAATAAAACATGGTAAATCTGCAACCAGTTCAACTTGCTTGGCTAGCTTGTTCACCTGTTAATGGGCATAGGAATTCTTGTCTTATAAAATGAGATATAATAAATGATAAAATATTATATAATTATAAATCATTTTATCATATATTATCTATAATAGTAATAAATATTTTATCATATGTAATATATTAATATAACAATACAAATTATTTTATTATATGTAATAAAAATTACTCATTATATGTAATAATATATAATAATAATAATAAAAATGAGAGAGAACATGATTTTGGTGTTTGTATGTGAGTGAAAAAACTCAGGCTTGGGAATCAGATAAGCTTGAGTTCGAGTTCTGGACTAAGCATTGATGTGTCCATGACCTTGATAAATTTCTAAATTTCTCTCTTCATTCTGGAAAGGTGAGAAAACATTACCTTTCAGGGTTCATGTGAGGATATAATCAGACAACATTTATGAGTGCTTATCATTTAACCAGAACATCAACAATTTAACTACTCTTACCTATAACTTTAGCAATGTAAATAATTCCTATTAATAATCAGAATAAGGCCGGGCACAGTGGCTCATGCCTGTAATCCCAGCACTTTGGGAGGCCGAGGTGGGCGGATCACCTGAGGTCGGGAGTTCGAGACCAACCTGACCAACATAGAGAAACCCCGTCTCTAATAAAAATACAAAGTTAGCCGGGCGTCGTGGCGCATGCCTGTAATCCCAGTTACTCGGGAGGCTGAGGCAGCAGAATCGTTTGAACCCAGGAGGCAGAGGTTGCAGTGAGCCGAGATTGCACCATTGCACGCCAGCCTGGGCAACAAGAGTGAAACTCTGTCACACACACACACACAAAAAAATCAGAACATTGTAACATTGATCTAGAACACTTTGTGTATCTAAGTACATGGAATGAAGCACATTACAATATACATTAGAAATTGCCACAATTTCCCCAGAATAAATTTAAAAGTGGTACATAGGTCCCTGGGAGACTAATTAGAGAAGAATGTGATTGAGTAGTTCCTAGGGGGTGAGAGTGCCATGTGAGACTATTCCTTACTCCTTCCAATTTATTACACATTCCATTGTTTTAGACATTGCATCAGAAAGAATTTGGGGGAGAAATTTAATAAATATGCCTAATGATTTGGGATTTTTCAAGCTTTGAATAACACTTTCATACACTGATGTTTTCATCTATAATATTGTGATTAGTGTTGATTAAATAGGAAAAAAGCATATAGAAAAGTGTAGGGAAAAGAGATTAAAAATAAAAGTTACATGAAAGGCAGGTGTAAGTGAAATATGAGAAACCATTGTGGGCAACAGAATAGAAGAGTAGGGAAAAGTGGTATCAGAAAGAGTACAGAATTTTGAGCCAAGATATTTGAGTTAGAATCCAAATAGGGTAAGCACATTTTTTGTGTGTGACTCAAAAAATAAATGACTAAATGAAGATAGGCTAACCCTATCTATCATTAGGCAAGTTTTGAAAATTCCAATTCTCTTATAGAAGTTTCTTGAGAGTAAGGGTAAATATGCATATTCACTTGTGTCTATCTTACAGTGTTGGGAAATAGCTAAAAATTTGATATGATATGATTTGCAAATAAAAAGGGTGCATCTCTTACTAAGGTATTTCGTTATAATGATCATTATTATTATTTTTTGAGACGGAGTCTCACTCTGTCGCCCAGGCTGGAGTGCAGTGGTGCAATCTCGGCTCACTGCAAGCTCTGCCTCCCGGGTTCACGCCATTCTCTTGCCTCAGCCTCTCCGAGCAGCTGGGACTACAGGCGCCCGCCACCACGCCCGGCTAATTTTTTTGTATTTTTAGTAGAGACGGGGTTTCACCGTGGTCTCGATCTCGTGACCTCGTGATCCGCCCGCCTCGGCCTCCCAAAGTGCTGGGATTACAAGCGTGAGCCACCGCGCCCGGCCTATAATGATTATTTCTAATTACTGTGGCTTTGTGTTTATAATTACTGATTTTAGGGTATGTCCATGTATGCTTCCCTTCGTGGTTATTCCTTTTTTATTCTTCCACCACTAAAACTAGAAATGTAGACTGTACTTTATTGCTCAGGGAAGGCAGAGCACAAAAAAACTTTCTAGAGTCCTTACCTTCTTGGCTTTAAATTCCAAAGCTTTAGAGTCATGGCTTTCAGTGGCAAAAGATAGGTGCTTGAGAGAGATAATATTTTTTCTTTCTTTTTATTTACTTGTTAGATTCTACCATATTGGTCTTGAACATTAAGACCCAGTAATGAAGGACACAGAACATCCAGTCTTTCCACAACCTCTAGCGAGAATTAAGGGTTAAGCATGTGTGATGCCCTCAAAGCAGTTTTCCTGAACCTGCTGAGAATGAAATGTGAGAAGGAAGCACCCTGTTCCTTTGGTATTAAAACTCTGTAGGGCAAGGGAGGAGGTGGAAATTGCTAAGCGAATTTGGGGGACTGCCTAAGCAGAAGTGATTCTTGTCTCAAATCCTAATGTCCAGCTCAAAGAAAGGGCACGTCTCTAGGAGAAGCAGGATCTTGAAGTGAGGGAGGGGATGGTGAATGTGTGAGCTAGACACAGGTCCTTTGTCAGCCCCGAATCTGCCTGAGTTCCCAATAGGTGAGGAAAGACACTTGAGGGCTTCCTGTGCTCTCCTGAGAAGGCTATGAGCAGATGGTGGTGGTGGTCTTTGGTGAGAAGCATGTGGATTAGCTGGAGAACAATGTGGAAGAGTGGTTGAATGCTTTGGTGGGTGCTGGTGTCACCCATCCCTGCCAGAGTGAGTTAACCCTCATGAATAGCTGGCAAAGTGACTGGAGATGTTCACCTCTCTACCTGCCTCCTCAATTTTGATGTTTGCAAAACTGTCACCGAAATCAGATGCTGTTGGTCAGAAGGGAAAAAGGGTAGTGCAGGTAAGATTTCTTAAGTGATTGAGATTGTATTTTATACACAGCTCTACCAAAAAGACACCTCCACTCATATATATATCACAGCACTATTCACAATAGCAAAGACATGGAATCCATCTAGATGCCCACCAACGGTAGATCAGATAAAGAAAATATGGTACCACGGAATACTACCCAGCCATAAAAAAAATGAAATCCTGTCCTTTGCAGCAACAGGGATGCAGCTGGAGGCAATTATCCTAAGTAAATTCACACAGAGACAGAAAAACAAATGCTACATGTTCTCACTTATAAGTGGGAGCTGAACACTGGGTGCATGGGTAAACATGCACAAAAGGATGGGGACAAGAGACACTGGGGATTCCAAAAGCGGGGGGGGCAAATTCTGAAAAACTGCCTAACAAGCAGTATGCTCATTACTTGGGTGATGGGATCATCAGAAGCCTAAGCCGCAGCATCACACGACATACCCATGTAACGAACCTGAGCATATACCCCCTAAATGTAAAACAAACAAACAAAAAAACAAAAAACAAAAAACCCAAACCAAAAGAAAACCCAGATTGCATTTTAAAGAAAAAGTGTCAGATTTTAAAACCAAGCTACTTTGAATTAGCAAATTTAAATGTTCTATTATTTTATGTAGGAGTCATGAGCTCTGAATTTTAGTCATAGAAATATAAAATGTAATTTTTGCACATCTGAGGTTTGTGGTCTATAAACGTGAAAATGTTTACACTATATATCGTACCTGGATTTGGTATGCTTAATGTTAATGATGGCATAAGATTTAAAGTGTGTGTGTAGTAGTAGTTTATAACATTTCCTTCCACCCTCAAACTTCATGTCAGAGAATGCTGGCATTATCTTTGTTAACATTCTCTGAACCCCTCCCCAACCCCGTGCTTTCTGAGGGAAAAAATGACAAAAACCGAAGGGTGGATTCTCCTGAAAAAATTAGAATAGAAGTAAATTTTGTGTTCAAGATGACCCTGTGCAGTAGGGGAATATGTGTGTCAGGAGTGGATCAGGAGTGAGGAGCTGAGTGATTGGAGGAAACAGAGGGGCAGAGAGTGAGGCCAAGGGCCTTGGATCAGAGAGAGAGAAATAGTGAAGAGTCAAAGACAGGCCAGGTGCAGTGGCTCAATCCCAGCACTTTGGGAGGCTGAGGTAGGCAGATGGCTTGAGCCCAGGCGTTTAGGACCAGCCTGGGCAATGTAGTGTGTCTTCCTCTCCATAATTTTTTTTTAAATAGGTAGGCATGGTGGCATGCACCTGTAGTCCCAGCAACTCGCGAGGCTTAGTTGGGAGGATTGCTTGAGCCAGGGGGCAGAGTTTGCAGTGAGCCAAGATTGCATCACTGCACTCCAGCCTGGGCCAGGAGAGCAAGACCCTGTCTCAAAAAAGACTCAAAGCCTCTAGGGGATTGAAGAACAGAAGAGGGCATGGAGCTTTCAAATTGAACCTGCCCTGTCTACTAGCATAGAAACTTTGAAAAAAGGTGCCCAAGAGCCAGACGTGCTACAAAAAGCTTCGTACAGATTTTTTCCATCAAAATGGATTTGATAGACAAATGACTTGCCACATTATTTTGGATCACCACTGAAGACGAATGCTCAGTGGTTGAGAAAATATCAACAAACAAAAACAATCCCTCTTTCCTTTCCAGGGAGCTTAAACTGTTGTGCTGCAAGTTCATAGGATCAGGGGTAACGACTGCAATTAGAAGGGCGAAATAAAAATCTAAATTTGACTTTGCTAAACTGGCCATCTCTCCTGATCTTAACCAAAAAGGAGGTTAAATGGAGGTTAAGAAGCTAACAGAAAGCATGACTGATGATGTCATTGTGTCTAAGTTTGAAATGTGTGAGAAAGTAGAAACATTTATAAACCATGAGGCAGTTTTGCAATTTCCAGCAAATCAGCCACAACTGAGAAAGTAAAAACGGCAAATCTTCTGGACCATTGAAAATGAGTCAAACATTTCTAGCCTGCTCTGGGAAAAAACAATTAAAATATCAAAAGGCTAGGGTGAGCAACAGAGGGTGAGAGAAGAGGATAAAAAGAATCCGAGGTTTTATGAGTGAAGGTAATGGCAGAGTGGATTGTGCTGTCTCAGAAGCCAATGAGTGATGCACCTGAGAACAGTTATTTTCATTAACTTATACTTGCAATATGTGCCTGGATAAAAGCTTCCAAAAAAGCTTCCTAGGGCAGCTTATCTGATTTCTTTCACTAAGTCCAGGCACACACACATATAAATTTTGTTCAAAATTTGTCATTTCCTATCTATTTGCATGTTCTATTTTATAACGTTTTAATTTAAACTCTGTAAAGTAAGATTTATCTGTTTAAATGGCTGCAACTACATGAACCTGCAGGGTCATAACTTGCTTGTATTATGAGGATCAGGTGTTGGAACCAATTTACATAACACTGAAAAAAATCGGCCAAAAATGTCCATGAACCCAGGTAACTGCAAAATGAGGGAGGGGTATAAGCTGCAAGTAGTATGTTTAACAGGCAGCTGTTCTCTATGAAAGTCCTAATTCATGAGGAAGAAGTATTTATTAGGGAAATGAAATGAGTAGAAATCAGAATTTGGGTTGCAAGATTTGGGACCAAGACAGGAGAGTTTCTCTTTGTGGGTATTTTGTCTGTATTTTGTCTGAAGATGTGGTGAGAGTAAGGAATACAGAGAATCATTAAGATAGGAAGGAGAAATTAAGCGCTAAGGGAGAAAGAGGAACTGCTTAATTAGAACTGGAAGCCAGTATTTAGGTTGCTTAGCCAGGAAAGGGAAAGCTGCAGGGAGTCCACTTGGCACTAAATAGTCCATCTGGGAGAGAAGCAAAGGAGGAGAAACCCAAGCATGTAGCAGGATCAAAACTTGAAGGAGTTTGGGAGCAGTGGCTCATGCCTGTAATCCCAGAGATTTGAGAGGCTGAGGTGGGCGGATGGCTTGAGCCCAGGAGTTCGAGACCAGTCTGGGCAACATGGTGAAACTCCCATCTCTACAAAAAATACAAAAATTAGCCAGGCGTGGTGGCATGCACCTGTGGTACCAGCTACTCAGGAGGCTGAGGTGGGAGGATCACTTGAGTCCAGGAGATTGAGGCTGCAGTGAGCTGTGATCACACCACTGCACTCCAGCCTGGGCCACAGAGCAAAACCCTGTCTCATAAACAACAACAACAAAACAAGCAAGCGAAAAAAGAGATCAGACTTTCATGATAGCAGAGTTTACGACCAGTGTGGGATTTATGGTTTACCATATCAGGAATGAATATCTTGGGGTCGTTTAACATAACAGTGAGGATGCTCTGTGTTGCTCTGTGAGTGTCCTTTCAATCCCCACAAAGGTGAGGATTGAAACATGTTACTCTATCTCAGGAAACTGTGTGTGCTGGGGTGGGGAGAGGGAAGAAAACAGTAAGGTTAGGGATATTTGACTCCCTACGACCAGGGCCTCCACTGTCCGCCCTCTCTGGCACCTGCATAGGCAGAAAGACAGAAGAGATGGCATTCTTTTTTGGTGGGAATGAAGAGGTTATGGGAGCGGTGAAGCACACAGGTATTTGGTGCCTACATTATCTGGGGCACCCAGAAAAAAGAGGGCAATTCTCTGGACACTAGAAGTGTCTGAGAGATTCTGATAGTTTATAAATTACTCCTGAGAAGTTGGCAAAGTTTCTTCTGCTGTAGCAATGCTCAGTCTCATTTTTCAACCTGTGGCACATGAAGCCTCTCTCACCTTAGAGGGGTGACCCCAAGGGCCAGATTCATGATTTGCATGGCATGTGATGAAAAGGGCTGCATCTTTAGAGATGACTCTATTATCTGGGGAATATGATAGGAGCATGGACTGGAGAGGAGATATTAATAGTGAAGACATCCACTGGGTGTTGACTTACTCTGAGCATTTTTTTTTTTCTTTTTCTGACACAGGGTCTTGCTCTGTTGCCTAGGCTGGAGTGCAGTGGCCATCTTGGCTCACTGCAACCTCCACCTCCCAGGCTCAAGCGATCCTCCCATCTCAGCTTCCCGAGTAGCTGGAACTACAGATGCTTACCACCACGACTGGCTAAATTTTGTATTTTTTGTAGAGATGGGGGGTCGCGCCATGTTGCCCAGGCTGGTCTTGAACTCCTAGGCTCAAGCAATCCACCTGGCTTGGCTTCCCAAAGTGCTGGGATTATAGGCATGAGACACTACCCCCCGCCTTACTCTAAGCATTTTTAAAGTCCCTTTCATTAAAGTTCCTCTGGGCCTGGCTGCAAACATGACAATGGGCAGGCGCAATGAGAACCTTTCTCTCCTTGGTTGTGAGAATGATTTAAATGTTTTTCTACAAGGTAGGTATGTGAAGAGGGATTATACTAGCTTAGTGTATTGGCAAAGTCTTAATCATTGACGCTAGAATTTTGGTAGATAATAAATTTATTTTAATAATTTCTGTCTAGGTTCTTTCCTGTTTTACCCTTTTGATATTTCTTGCCCTTTTTGTCCTACATATGAAATTTGGAGACCCACTTTTAAAAGGGAGTTAAGAATAAGACAGCTGAAAACTAAAGGGAACACAGCTATATGGCCTGAGTTTCTTTCTATGTGAAAAATGAGAATGTTGTCCTTTATAGCTTTACCTTGCCTTCCAACTCAAAAAAGTCTGATTTTAAGAAACTGAAATTAAAAATAGTACTTGAGCGACATTAAGTAGAAACTGTCTAAGTAATAGCAATTTACTCGAGGATCAGACTGTGGGAAGTGGAAAAAGAAACTTCATTTTTCCTTAAATGAATTAGATGAGAACCAAGGGAAAAGATTAGTAGGAGGCAACAGTATATATATATATATATATATATATACTGATATATATATTTTTTTTTTTTTTTTTTTGGGAAGATGGAGTCTCACTCTTGTCACCTAGTCTGGAGTGCAGTGGCATGATCTTGGCTCATTGCAACCTCTGCCTCCTGGGTTCAAGCGATTCTCCAGCCTCAGCCACCTGAGTAGCTGGGATTACAGGCGCCCACCACCACGCCCGGCTAACTTTTGTATTTTTAGTAGTGATGGGGTTTCGCCATGTTGGCCAGGCTGGTCTTGAACTCCTGACCTCAAGTGATCCTCCTGCCTTGGCCTCCCAAAGTGCTGGGATTACAGGCGTGAGCCACCATGCCTGGCCAACTATATGTTTTAATCAATGGAATAACTCATATAATTATATGGCCTCTTAGTTCAAGTGGATACTCAATCCTCTAACAAAAAAATTGTTTAAAATCTCAACAGCTTTTTGTTTTTTTAAGTGTGAATCTTACTATTAAAGAATATATCAGATTATCTGCTGTTTCATTTGTAGCTAATCATGTGGGTAATATTTTGGTTCAACTGAGCACCCTGTCTAAATGTAGACCTAGGATTGCATTTGGAAACAGGAGCTAAGGAGAGAGAGAGCTGTGTCCATCTGTATAGGAACTCAATGAGAACTTGAGTTCCTGGAGCAATATGGGAGGAGGAGTTGAGGAAGAATGATGGGGAGAGAGAGGTGGAGAGAGTTGCTGGCACAATGGCCAGAGACAAGGGCTCCAGGTGGCCTAGACCATCTGGTGAAAAGTCCCAAGAGTACCATTCCCAAAGATTAACTCTCAGAAATTTTTTGAAAACATTTATGATTTCCAAAAGGCATATTCATTATCATAAAAAATTGAAGAAATAAGGAGACCCAGTTAATTTAGGTAGTGTTGAAATAATTATAAAATGAATCTATTTAACAACAAATATAATATCCAGGTTGCTATAAAATACAGTTATTTAGTAGGAAAATACCAAGTTCTAACATGAACAACACGATATCTCACTTTACACTGTCCCTTTTCCATTTGACATTTATTTTTGTTGTGACAGAGAACAAAACCTAAATTTGAAATATTCACAACTTGCCCCTGCTTATCTCCAAAGAAGGAAAGAGCTTTTGGTTTAGTGTTGGGTCCTTGTTGTTCTGATCACAGAAATAGATGAAGCTGTAGAATTTAAAAAGATGAAAGAGTATTGGACCACTACACATAGGCAGGAAATAGAGCTGTTGGGGTTGTGGGGCTAATAAAATATCCAGAAGGAGGGAGAGGTAAACTAATGTAGGAATTAAGTCAATATTTATTGGCACTTGCTGTATGTATAGCTAAGTTTCATGTGCTGCAAACAAAAGTGCTTTCTATGTATTCAAATTATTTACATATACTAATTCATCAGTTGTTGGTGTACACTGAGGAATGTATACAAAGCAGATAGCACCAGCTCGTTAGAGGAGATATATAAACTCCTAGCATGGATTTGTTAAACTTGCCTTGGATGGGGAGGCCCTCACCGTAGGTGGTGGAAGCCCTGGATTTACCAGCTTTGAGACCTTGGGCTGGTCAATATATCTTTATGGATTAATATCTAAAATAGAGAAAGATCTAACTTGCTTGAAGGCCAGTGAGCTAGGTCAGGGGTCTGTTAAAGTCACTTTAAATTCTATATTATAATTTAAGAAAGTGTTAGCATTGAATCATGTTTAATAGCATAGGCTTAAGGAGATAGACTTGGATTCAAATCTCCTTTGCAACATTACTAAGAAGTGGTGCCAGGAATGCTACCAAATATTTCTCATTCTCTGTTTCCTATTTTGTAAAGCAAGAATATCTCATAGGGTTATTATAGGAATAAAATAAGATCATGTTTGTAAAGCACTTACATTGTTCCTCATCCATGGAGACCTCTCAATAAATGGGAAATAGAAAAACAACTACACCCGTAAACATAAGGATTGAAATCAAATGGTCTAAATGCTTACAGTTTTTCAGACAGAAAGTTAAACCTAACTAGAATACTCAACTCCAGGCATTTTAGTTTAACAAGTTTGTACCAATGTGTGAAATTGTGCTTGAAAGACTATTTAGTTCACAAACATAATAATTTCCCTTGATGTAGATCGGGGTGCATTTGCACAGATTTGTTAATTTTCCTTCCATTTGAAACTTAAAAATATGATTCAAAATATGTAGTAAAAACAATACAAAATTGTCAGCAGCCTCCACAATATACGGTGGTGAGAAGTTATTTAATTGGTACCATGCATGTTACCCTAAAAGTCCTGAGTTGACCACCATGCAATCTAGGCATGTAACAAAATTGCACTCATGCCCCATAAATTTATACAAATTAAAAAAAAACCCAACCCCCCCGCCAAAGTATAAGGTGGAACACAGTATACCTCCGTGGTCTGCATATTGGTATGTTTATTCTCCTATCTTTTGGAATTGGATAAATATGCCAACATTCTCTTTTTCCATGTACTAACCAAGCTAGTGGTCTGTTCTGGAATTGTCTCTTCCTTTTCTCTTCTTCATAGTTACAGAAGAAAACTGTTACAAGTTATGCCAGTGCTGGGATCCAAAGCAAAGGCCAGGTAGCCTGGTAAGTGTCTCTAGGAGTCTGAAAGAGAAGACCTTACTATGCTGGGCCGGTCCTTGGCAAAATACTAAAGTGGATCAAGCTTGTTTGAACTCCTTCTATTTACTATATCTTCACTTGTTTCCTGCCTATCTAAAACATTAAGTAAAAGAATTGTTTTGCTTAGTGATATCATTTAAGAAATAATACAGCATTTTCTGATAAGAACTTATAATACAAGTTGTCCTGGGGATTGTTTTTTAACCATGAATTCTGAAATAATTATATACTTACAAGAAGTTGAAAAAATAGTATAGAGAGGTCCCATACACCTTTCACCCAGCTTTCCTTAATCTTACATAAATTTAGTACATTAAAAAACTAAAAAATTAACATTGGCACAATACAATTAATTAGACTATGGGCAGAAGGATTTTTAAAGAATGAAAAATTCTCAAGGCTAAAAGGAAATCTTTTCTAAGTCTTAATGTCACCTCTGTTTGTGTGGACCTCAATTTTTGCACTTGTCTTATTGAACTGAATTCTAGATCAACGTGCCGTTTTCTCCATTCTATCCCTTCAGAGCAGGGACCATGCTTACTTTAATAAGATAGGTGAATAAAGCATGGTCACTGCTCTGGCATGCATAGGTATTTTTGGTTGAAAGGATGACTAATAGTTGCTTACGTCTGTAACAGGCTTTATAGTTTTCAAAGCCCATTTATACACATTATGGCTACTGAGAATTATCATGGTCTAGGGGAGAGAGCATGGGCTTTGAAAGCATTCCAATCTTGGCATTTATTAGCTCGAGTCTTGTGACAAGGCACTGAATGTCCTACCTCGTGTGCTTAATTGTATCCACATAATAGAGTTGTTGTGAAGATTCAGGAGGTAATTTTTGTAATAAAGAACGGAACACAGGGTTTCTGAGAGGTAGACAGGGTAAAGGATTTGATTGCCATTTCACATACTCAGAAGAGGTAAATCATTTGCTGAAAACCATAGAACCGGTACATGGTAGTGCAGTTAAGCATCTTAGGTTAGGTGTCTTCCATGATATCACATCGCCTTTCCCGTAACAGGAAAGTAGATAAAAAACCAAACCAAACCAAATCAAAACAAAACAAAACAAAGCAAACACACAAAGAAACAACAACCATGGGGCATTCACAGAGGTTTAAAAATTTGTCCTTATGCGTGGCTGTTGATTTCCGTTGCTATGTGCCCAGGAAATTCTCACTTAGGTGGGGCCTGGGTGAGGGGCTAAACTCAAGGTGAGCCATGGCTGTGAGTGCTATTTCAGGGGATCCCTGACAAGTGTTCCCCCACCCTAACATGCAGTTAATACCATGTAGCCAGGAATTGGCTTGCCAAACTTTGCTGCAAATGTTTATGCCCTCATTTCCTGGGGAAGGCCTGGAAGGATGAGAACTTGGAGCTCTCAACTTACACTACACTCCCAAATTTTCTTTTGAATCAAAAGAGAAGTTAAATTTAAAGAGACAGAGGGTTTTGGCATCATCATCACCACCATTATTATTATTTTCTGCTCATGAAAATAATTTATTAACAAAAGGGTACAGGTAAACATGGAATTTTTTTCCTAACCTGAAATGACTGGTAATACAGTGGCCAAAGTTGCTTCCCAACCTGCCCTAAACACCTTTCATATACCCTTAAATTCTTTATACTAGAAAGACTATTTTGGAAATATTCCTCTGGCTTATTTAATCTATTCATTTCACTGAAATGGAATAGGGGTGGTAAAATATGGCATTAATTTTTGAAGCTGTTGGCCAGAAATGTCAAAAGCTCTGGTAGTTTAAACATGGAATTATAATTAGAAACATTACATTTTTGATGGTGGTTTGCAATTTATTGTTTTCCCTTCAGTTAAAAAATAGGAATGTCACTAATCAAGATTAGAGATGGAGAAGGCTAGGACTAGAATATTTCCCCAGGATTCTGAATAGTTTCTGTGGTTTTGATGCTGTCCTTTAACTCTAGATGAGATGGAGTAGAGGGAAGGAGGAAAGAAGAAGAAAAAGGAAAATATAATCACTTTGACACATTACAATTGGGAGAGTCAGGATTGAAAGTTACCCTGAGACATTCCTTAATAGAAGAGCTCAGAGTTAACAAAACTTATGCAAACTTTTAAGAGACACAGTACTATAAAAAGGCTTGTTAATTTCTAAATTAGTGAAAACCCACATTCCCAGAATCATAAAGTATTAAAGATACCCAGAAAGTTTTGTTCTTGGTTTGGCTTTGACTTTTTGATCATTTATTACCTAAGAAACAAAAACACTTTATTTCTATCTACGTACTATAATTCAAATGGAGCTTAACACACAACAACTGTTTCCCTTGAATTTAAAAAAGATTTTCTGAAAAATAAACCACAGCACACATAGAGAAAACAAAATTTGTCATTATAGTAAAAATAACATGCCCATTTGGAGCTTCTTTTGTGCCTATGTTTTTCATTGCTTTGTGCTTTCCCTTGTTTTTCTTTCAAGGAACAGTGATAAACCTTGCTAAATAAAAAGAGTTTTATGAATGCATCTCCCTGCCCAGAAGCACACCTATGATAGCAAATCACAAAGGATAAGGGTGACAGAGCATTACAACTACACAGAAGCTGGCACAAATGTGAGGACTTTCCTAGGATTTTTTCAATGAACATATTCCTTGAATATAGTTTAAGAATTACTACTCTTTAAATATTATAATGTTGCTTATAAAATCAATTATATGAATTGGTTATTATGAAGCCTAGGTTTACACAGCACATCGGTCTTGCTTCACTATTGACTATGATAAGATATTATGGTTTTTAATACAAATACCAGACATATACTAAGAAGAACAATTCTGAAGTGAAATTACAATTTTATCAGCAAGTGCATTTTATCTTAAAAGCATAAATATAAGGAATAAACATTTGTGCTTGTGGTTATTCCACAAAATACTAAGGTATACAAAATTAGATATGAGCATACTTACAATATTTTCCAACAATTAAGATGTAGAAGAAGACAGAACCAGATGTCATTTCCTTCTCTGCGAGCAACTGATTAATGAAAGTGAGCAAAATTTGGTCTTGGTTTCTGAATCGCATACAGCTCACAGTGGTTGTGTGCTATTTCTGTCTGCAATCTTAGCAGCTACAAAGCAGTCCTCCCTCCTTCCACTCCCATTTCCTTTCTCTGTCTCTTTCCATTCCTCTTTTTTTCTTTCCTCCTTTCTATTCTCAGGATCTCTCCTCCCTGCCCTCCTTCTCTAAATGTCCTAATCTCCTTCTTTACACACATGCACGCGTGCGCGCGCACACACACACAGACAAAGCTGAACAGCAATAAAAAGTTTCAGAGAACACATACGCTATCTACAAACGAGGGTGTATACGAAGTCTGAGAAATGTCTGAACTGATCAAAGACACACTACCAGAAAGAAATTGAGCTAGAGATATCTCACAAGCAAAAACATATTTTTTCCCCTTATGACATAGGACTAGGAAAAGAATGGAATTACACAGGGCAAAATGCCTTTGTGGAAGTAACTGTGGGGCAGGAATTAAAGTGTAACTACAGCAATCGTTTATAAACTGTTTTGCGTTTGGGAATTTGAACAATAGGATATTGTTGAAAGAAGAATACAAAGGAATAAAACAACTTAAAACCCTTTTGAACTTGTGAATTTTGCTATAGTGGAGACCATGACATGTCACTGGATGTCCTGGAGCAAAGCTGGCCTGGGTTTGAATTGTAGGTCCCCTGTGACTTTAGAGTTATGCAGGTGCTGACTCTTGGCTGAGCCTTGCTTTTCTGGAGCAAAATATGTATGCAACAAGGTAGCTGTGATGGCCAGCACAGGGCATAGTGAGGGGTGTAGGTCCTACTGCATTATAGGTGATTACTAAGTGTCAGTCATTCATATGATGATTTTTATTATTTGACCAGTGGGGGGAAAAGTATGAAAATGCAATGAACATTTCTGTAGACTGCATTTTCTTTTAACCAGACTGGGTCATTCTTATTTTTCAACTTGCTAATGAATTTCTGGAACAAATGAGTAGTAGCCCTTTGACATGAGGAATTTATTTTTGAGGTTAATGCTCCCTACTTGTAGATACACAAGTAGAATCTGCTTGAATTACATATCTGTATATCATTGACTTCAATATAATAAGCCTATTTCTAAATAAAGGCTAAAAGGTTATACTAACACTGCTTCCTCCCCCCATAAATATAATTAATTCCATGAAAGAAGAATTTTAATATAGAAATCTTCACAAGTCCTTATTCATTTAGCAGTAGATTTATTTAGTGAAGACACTGTTCTTTTGATGGACATGCTTACGGTTAACTGAATTTAGTCCCATAAAAGGTTCACTATTTTTAATAATACTTGAAGTATTTTAAGATTATTATGTGAGTGGTTCATGGATTTTTTTAAAATTTATTTAGAAACAGTAGTTTTTGGAAGGATGCTGTGGAACATGTCAGGGGCAGTTTCAGAAGGGGGCCCCATAAGAAGCTTCTTAATAGTAAAATTGAAGAACTTGCTTTGGGAATTGTCAATAAAAAGTAAGCTGTTGATACGGAGGTCTTCAAAATCATTCTGATGTTATTTTGCAAACTTTGAAAATTTTGCCTGAGCGAATATCACAGATACATACAATTAGTGGGCGGGTAGCCAGGAAGTACTCATTAACAATGTATTTTTAATCTCAAATTATCAGGGCAAAATTTCCAAATCACCTCTCATTTTATTAAGAATCTATTAGGTTTTACTAAAATAGATGTTTATCTGAATGAATAATTTTCATTGTTTGTTTTCTCAGGGTGTCACTTCTGTCTTATTTTTGGCAAAGGCAGTGAATCTGGCATATTAGTTTTGTAGAAGTATGTTGGTGGCAAAACCCAAAAGTGAATCTAGCATACCCTGGCCATTCATTGAGGCAGGTACTGTTTTTTCTTTTTTTTTTTTCAGTTTTATTATTTATTATTATTATTATTATACTTTAAGTTTTAGGGTACATGTGCACAATGTGCAGGTTTGTTACATATGTATCCATGTGCCATGTTGGTGTGCTGCACCCATTAACTCGTCATTTAGCATTAGGTGTATCTCCTAATGCTATCCCTCCCTCCTCCCGCCACCCCACAACAGTCCCCAGAGTGTGATGTTCCCCTTCCTGTGTCCATGTGTTCTCATTGTTCAATTCCCACCTATGAGTGAGAACATGCGGTGTTTGGTTTTTTGTCCTTGCAATAGTTTACTGAGAATGATGGTTTCCAGTTTCATCCATGTCCCTACAAAGGACATGAACTCATCATTTTTTATGGCTGCATAGTATTCCATGGTGTATATGTGCCACATTTTCTTAATCCAGTCTATCGTTGTTGGACATTGTTTGTACTATGGGCTGGAGAATTCCTTATTGTGAGAGGCTGTCCTTTACACTGTAGAACGTTTAGTAGCCTCCCTGGCCTCCACCCATTGGATGCCTGTAGCACTCTCCAGTTGTGACAATTAAAGGTGTCTCCAGCCGTTGGCAAATGTTCCTGAAGGACAAAATTGCTCCTGGTTGAGAAACACTGCATTGTAGCAAAAGACTCCCCTAAGTAATGTTTAGGTATTATTACTATTATTATTTTTTTACCAGATTACTGAAATAGAATTCTTCTTAAGATTTGAATTAAAGTGTGTTTCTCTTGTTTTGCAGTTTGAAGACACACATTAGAGTTTTAAAAACAAACAGATGGTGTATGTTCTTAGCCTTCGCTTCCTGCCTACATTGTTCAATTATAAACTTGCACTCCAGGCCCAATAGAATCTGTGATGTCAATGCCTCCACTTGGCTGAGCATGTCAGGGGTTTCCAACCTAGACATAGGCTAATAGAGGCTGATACCCTTTCTTATCTTTGAATCCCTTCTTAAAACCTCGTTGAGGCTCTTTGAATAACAAAACCTATTTGAAAATTACTTCTCAAACCAACCTAGTGAGTCAAAGCAAACAAGCATTGTTAACCTGTTTGCACTATACACATCCACAGTAATCTTGTGGCTTTTTCATCCTACCACGACGGAAATAAACCACAACTTTCTTTTTTTCAGCATCATGTTTTAAAACTGGGGAATGGACGGGGTGGAGCCAAGATGGCCGAATAGGAACAGCTCCGGTCTCCAGCTCCCAGCCCCAGCGACACAGAAGACAGATGATTTCTGCATTTCTGCTTGAGGTACCGGTTTCATCTCACTAGGGAGTGCCTAACAGTGGGTGCAGGACAGTCGGTGAAGCGCACTGTGCGCGAGCCGAAGCAGGGCGAGGCATTACCTCACTCGGGAAGCGCAAGGGGTCAGGGAGTTCCCTTTCCTAGTCAAAGAAAGGGGAAACAGACGGCACCTGGAATATCGGGTCAGTCCCACCCCAATACTGCGCTTTTCCAACGGGCCTGGAAAACGGCACACTAGGAGATTGTGTCCCGCACCTGGCTCGGAGGGTCCTGTGCCCACGGAGTCTCGCTGATTGCTAGCACAGCAGTCTGAGATCAAGCTGCAAGGCGGCAGCGAGGCTGGGGGAGGGGCGTCCGCCATTGCCCAGGCTTGCTTAGGTAAACAAAGCAGCCAGGAAGCTCGAACTGGGTGGAGCCCACCACAGCTCAAGGAGGCCTGCCTGCCTCTATAGGCTCCACCTCTGGGGGCAGGGCACAGACAAACAAAAACTCAGCAAGAACCTCCACAGACTTAAAGGTCCCTGTCTGACTGACAGCTTTGAAGAGAGTAGTGGTTCTCCCAGCACGCAGCTGGAGATCTGAGAACGGACAGACTGCCTCCTAAAGTGGGTCCCTCACTCCTGAGCAGCCTAACTGGGAGGCACCCCCCCAGTAGGGACAGACTGACACCTCATTCAACTGGGTACTCCTTTGAGACAAAACTTTCAGACGAACTATCAGACAGCTGAATTTGTGGTCTCACGAAAATCCGCTGTTCTGCAGCCACCGCTGCTGACACCCAGCCAAACAGGGTCTGGAGTGGACCTCTAGTAAACTCCAACAGACCTGCAGCTGAGGGTCCTGTCTGGTAGAAGGAAAACTAACAAACAGAAAGGACATCCACACCAAAAACCCATCTGTACATCACCATCATCAAAGACCAAAAGTAGATAAAACCACAAAGATGGGGAAAAAACAGAACAAAAAAACTGGAAACTCTAAAAAACAGAGCACCTCTCCTCCTCCAAAGGAATGCAGTTCCTCACCAGCAACGGAACAAAGCTGGATGGAGGATGACTTTGATGAGTTGAGAGAAGAAGGCTTCAGACGATCAAACTACTCTGAGCTACGAGAGGAAATTCAAAACAATAGCAAAGAAGTTAAAAACTTTGAAAAAATATTAGAAGAATGGATAACTAGAATAACCAATGGAGAGAAGGGCTTAAAGGAGCTGATGGAGCTGAAAGCCAAGTTTCGAGAACTACGCAAAGATTGCAGAAGCCTCAGTAGCAGATGCGATCAACTGGAAGAAAGGGTATCGCTGATGGAAGATGAAATGAATGAAATGAAGAGAGAAGGGAAGTTTAGAGAAAAAAGAATAAAAAGAAATGAACAAAGCCTCTGAGAAATTTGGGACTATGTGAAAAGACCAAACCTACGTCTGATTGGTGTACCTGAAAATGATGGGGAGAATGGAACCAAGTTGGAAAACACTCTGCAAGATATTATCCAGGAGAACTTCCCCAATCTAGCAAGGCAGGCCAGCATTCAGATTCAGGAAATACAGAGAACGCCACAAAGATACTCCTCGAGAAGGGCAACTCCAAGACACATAATTGTGAGATTCACCAAAGTTGAAATGAAGGAAAAAATGTTAAGGGCAGCCAGAGAGAAAGGTCGGGTTACCCACAAAGGGAAGCCCATCAGACTAACAGCTGATCTCTCAGCAGAAACTCTACAAGCCAGAAGAGAGTGGGGGCCGATATTCAACATTCTTAAAGAAAAGAATTTTCAACCCAGAATTTGCTATCCCACCAAACTAAGCTTCATAAGTGAAGGAGAAATAAAATACTTTACAGACAAGCAAACGCTGAGTGATTTTGTCACCACCAGGCCTGCCCTAAAAGAGCTCCTGAAGGAAGCACTAAACATGGAAAGGAACAACCAGTACCAGCCACTGCAAAAACATGCCAAATTGTAAAGACCATCGAGGCTAGGAAGAAACAATAGCAACTAACGAGCAAAATAACCAACTAACATCATAATGACAGGATCAGATTCACACATAACAATATTAACGTTAAATGTAAATGGGCTAAATGCTCCAATCAAAAGACACAGACTGGCAAACTGGATAAGGAGTCAGGACCCATCAGTGTGCTGTATTCAGGAAACCCATCTCACGTGCAGAGACACACATAGACTCAAAATAAAGGGATGGAGGAAGATCTATCAAGCAACTGGAAAACAAAAAAAGGCAGGGGTTGCAATCCTAGTCTCTGATAAAATAGACTTTAAACCAACAAAGATCAAAAGAGACAAAGAAGGCCATTACATAATGGTAAAGGGATCAATTCAACAAGAAGAGCTAACTATCCTAAATATATATGCACCCAACACAGGAGCACCCAGATTCATAAAGCAAGTCCTCAGTGACCTACAAAGGGACTTAAACTCCCACACAATAATAATGGGAGATTTTAACACCCCACTGTCAACATTAGACAGATCAACGAAACAGAAAGTTAACAAGGATATCCAGGAATTGAACTCAGCTCTACATAAAGTGGACCTAATAGACATCTACAGAACTCTCCACCCCAAGTCAACAGAATATACATTTTTTTCAGCACCACACCACACCTATTCCAAAATTGACCACATAGTTGGAAGTAAAGCTCTCCTCAGCAAATGTAAAAGAACAGAAATTATAACAAACTGTCTCTCAGACCACAGTGCAATCAAACTAGAACTCAGGATTAAGAAATTCACTCAAAACCACTCAACTACATGGAAACTGAACAACCTGCTCCTGAATGACTATTGGGTACATAATGAAATGAAGGCAGAAATAAAGATGTTCTTTGAAACCAACGAGAACAAAGATACAACACACCAGAATCTCTGGGACACATTCAAAGCAGTGTGTAGAGGGAAATTTATAGCACTAAATGCCCACAAGAGAAAGCAGGAAAGATCCAAAATTGACACCCTAACATCACAATTAAAAGAACTAGAAAAGCAAGAGCAAACACATTCAAAAGCTAGCAGAAGGCTAGAAATAACTAAAATCAGAGCAGAACTGAAGGAAATAGAGACACAAAAAACCCTTCAAAAAATTAATGAATCCAGGAGCTGGTTTTTTGAAAAGATCAACAAAATTGATGGACCACTAGCAAGACTAATAAAGAAGAAAAGAGAGAAGAATCAAATAGATGCAATAAAAAACGAAAAAGGGGATATCACCACCGATCCCACAGAAATACAATCTACCATCAGAGAATACTACAAACACCTCTATGCAAATAAACTAGAAAATCTAGAAGAAATGGATAAATTCCTTGACAAATACACCCTCCCAAGACTAAACCAGGAAGAAGTTGAATCTCTGAATAGACCAATAACAGGTTCTGAAATTGTGGCAATAATCAATAGCTTACCAACCAAAAAGAGTCCAGGACCTGACGGATTCACAGCTGAATTCTACCAGAGGTACAAGGAGGAACTGGTACCATTCCTTCTGAAACTATTCCAATCGATAGAAAAAGAGGGAATCCTCCCTAACACATTTTATGAAGCCAGCATCGTCCTGATACCAAAACCTGGCAGAGACATAACCAAAAAAGAGAATTTCAGACCAATATCCTTGATGAACATTGATGCAAAAATCCTCAATAAAATACTGGCAAACCGAATCCAGCAGCACATCAAAAAGCTTATACACCATGATCAAGTGGGCTTCATCCCTGGGATGCAAGGCTGGTTCAACATACGCAAATCAATAAATGTAATCCAGCATATAAACAGAACCAAAGACAAAAACCACATGATTATCTCAATAGATGCAGAAAAGGCCTTTGACAAAATTCAACAACCCTTCATGCTAAAAACTCTCAATAAATTAGGTATTGATGGGA
>NW_026652313.1:467823-619595 GCF_009828535.3 Hylobates moloch
GCCATGCTCGGCTAATTTTTTTTTTTTTTTTTTTTTGTATTTTTAGTAGAGATGGGGTTTTGCCATGTTGGCCAGGCTGGTCTCGAACTCCTGACCTCAAGTGATCTGTCCACCTCGCCTCCCAAATAAGATTTTCTTCTTTTTTAAGGCTGAATAATATTGCATTACATGTATAGTCCATATTTTCTTTATTCATTCATTTGCCAATAGACGTTTAGGTTGTTTTCATATCTTGACTATTTGTGAATGACACTGTGATGAATATGGTATGTATGGTACAGTAGGTAGAAGGTATCTCTTCTACATACTGTTTTCATTTCTTTTGTATAAATATCCAGACGTGGGATCGCTGGATCATATGGTAGTTCTATTTAAAAAGTTTTAGGGAACCTCCATACTGTTTTTTTGTAATGGCTGTGCCAATTTACAACAGTGTGTCAGTGTTCCCTTTTCTTCACATACTCTCCGACATTGATCTTTCTTTTTATTTTTAATGATAGCCATCTTAACAAGTGTGATGTGGTATCTCATTGTGGCCTTGATTTGCATTTACCTGATGATTAGTGATGTTGAATACTTTTTAATATCCTTGTTGACCATTTGTGTGTATCCTTTTGAGAAATGTCTATTCAAGTTCTTTACCCTCTTTTTTATATTTAGTTATTGTTTTCTTGATACTGAGTTGTTTGAGTTTCTTATATGTTTTGGATATTAACTCCTGTTCAGATATACCGTTTATAAATATTTTCTCCCATTCTGAAGGTTGCCTTTTCATTTCATTCATTATTTCCTTTTTGTGCGGAGGGTTTTTAGTTTGATGTAGTCTTACTTGTTTATTTTTGCTTTTGTTTGTGCTTTTAGTGTCATACCCCAAATTATCATTGCCAAGACCAATATCAAAGCACTTTCCCCTATGTTTTCTTGTAGAAGTTTTACAGTTTCATGTCTTATGATTAAGTCTCTAACCCATTTTGTATATGGTCTAAGATATACATCCAATTTCATTTCTTTTGCATGTGAATGTTTAGTTTCCTCAACACCAATTATTGAAGAGACTATCCTTTCTCTGTTTTGTAGTCTTGATGCCCTTGTCAAAAGTTAGTTGACTATATATGCTTGGGTTTTTCTCTGAGCTCTCTATTCTGTTTCACTGATATATGTATCTGTTTTTATGCCAGTACCATACTATTTTGATACTATAACTTTGTAATATAATATGAAATCAGAAAATGTGATGCCTCCAACTCTGTTCTTCTTGCTCAAGGTTGCTTTTGCTATTCAGGGCCTTTGGTGGTTCCATAAGAATTTTAGGATTGTTCTATTTCTATGAAAAATGCCACTAGAATTTTGATAGGGATTGCACTGAATCTGTAGATTGCTTTCAGCAATATGAACATTTTAACAATACTGATTTTTCTAATCCTCTAATCAATGAACACAGGATATCTATTTATTTGCATCTTCTTCAATTTCTTTCTTTTTTTTTTTTTTTGAGACGGAGTCTCACTCTTTCACCCAGGCTGGAGTGCAGTGGCGCTATCTCGGCTCACTGCAACCTTGCAACCTCTGCCTCCCAGGTTCAAGCAATTCTCCTGCCTCAGCCTCCCAAGTAGTTGGGATTACAGGCATGTGCCACCATGCCCAGCTAATTTTTTTGTATTTTTAGTAGAGACGGGGGTCTCACCATGTTGGCCAGCCTGGTCTTGAACTCCTGATCTCAGGTTATCTGCCTGCCTCAGCCTCCCAAAGTGCTGGGATTACATGAGCCACTGCACCTGGCCTTCAATTTCTTTCATCAATGTTTTGTACTTTTCAGTGTGCACTTCTTTTTTTTACCTCCTTGGCTGAATTTATTTCTAAGTATTTTATTTTTTGATGCTACTGTAAATTGGATTGATTTCATCATTTCTCTTTTGGATAGTTTGTTGTTTGTGTATAGACATGTTCTGACTTGTATATTGGTTTCATATTTTACAACTTTAAATTTATTATTTTGAACTACTTTTTAGTGGAGTCTTCAGACTTTCCTGTATATAAGATCATGCCATCTGCAAACAAAGACAATTTTACCTCTTTCTTCCTAATTTGGATGCCTTTCATTTCTTTTTCTTGCCTAATTGTTCCGTCTAGGACTTACAGTACTATGTTGAATAGAAGTGGCAAGAGTTGGTATTTTTGTCTTGTTTCTGATCTTAAAGGAAAAGCTTTCTGTTGCTCACTGTTGAGTATGATGTTAGCTGAGGGCTTGTCATATATGGTCATTATTATACTGAGTTGCATTCCTTTTATCACTAATTTTTTTACAAGATTTAAAAATCATGAAATAATGTTGAATTTTATCAAATGCTTTTTCTGTATCTAGTGAGATGATTATATGATTTTTATCCTTCATTCTGTGAATGTGGTATATTATATTTACCAATTTGCATATACTGAACCATCATTTATTGATTTGTATATACTGAACCATCTTTGTATCCCTGGGATAAAGCCTATTTGATCATGGTGTATGATCCTTTTAATGTGCTTTTGTATTTGGTTTGCTAGTATTTTTAATTTTTAATATGTATGGGTAAATATTGGGTGTATATTGTTATGGGTCACATGAGATATTTTGATACAAGCATATAATGTGTAATAGTCACATCAAGGTAAGTCAGGTATGCATCACCTCAAGTAATTACCCTTTCTTTGTGTTGCAAACAATCCAGTTATACTCTTCTAGTTATTTTAAAATGTACAATAAGTTATTGTTGACTATGGTCACCCTGTTGTGCTATCAAATACTAGATCTTATTCCTTCTAATAATATTTTTGTATGCGTTAACCATCCTCTCTTCCTCCTGTCCTCCTCCAATCTTCCCAGCCTCTGGTAACCATTATTCTACTCTCTATCTCTATGAGTTCAGTTGTTTGAAATTTTTTAGTTCCCACAAATAAGTGAGAACATTCAAAGTTTCACTCTGTGCCTGGCTTATTTCACTTAACATAGTGATCTCCAGTTCTATCCATGTTGTTGCAAATGATAGGATCTCATTCTTTTTTATGACTGAATAGTACTCCATTTTATATATGTATATTTTCTTTATCCATTTGTCTGATGATGGGCACTCAGGTTGTTTCCAAATCTTGGCTATTATAAATAATGCTGCAATAAATATGGGAGTGCAGATATCTCTTTGATATACTTCTTTCTTTTGGGCATATACCCAGTAGTGGGATTGTTGGATCATATGATAGCTCTATTTTTAGTTTTTTTGAGTAATCCCCATGCATTCTCCATAGTGGCTGCACTAATTTAGCTTCCTACCAATAGTGGAAGAGAGTTCGCTTTTCTCCACATCCTCACCAGCATTCATTATTGCCTTTTGGGTAAAAGCCATTGTAACCAAGGTGATATCATATCTCACTGTAGTTTTGATTTACCTTTCTTTGATGATCAGTGATGTCGTGCACCTTTTCATATACGTGTTTGCTACTGGTACGTCTTCTTTTGAGAAATGTCTGTTCAGATCTTTTGCCCATTTTTAAATTGGATTATAAGATATTTTTTCCTAGAGAGTTATTTTAGCTCCTTATATATTCTGGTAATTAATCCCTTGTCAGGTAGGTAGTTTGCAAATACTTTCTCCCATTCTGTGGGCTGTCCCTTCATTTCCTTGATTGTTCTCTTCGCTGTACAGACACTTTTTAAGTTGATGTGATTACATTTGTCCATTTTTCCTAGAGTTGTCAGTATTTTGTTGAGGATTTTTGCATCTATGTTTATCAGGGATATTCTTTCATATTTTTTTTTCTTGTAGTGTCCTTGTCTGGCTTTGCTATCAGGGTAATGCTGGCCTCATAGTGACTTTGGAAGTGCTCTTTCTTCTTCAATTTTTTTGGGAAGAGTTTGAGAAGGATTGGTTTAATTTTCCTTAAATATTTGGCAGAATTCACCAGTGAAGCCATCAGTCCTTGGCTTTTCTTTGTTGGGAAGTTCTTAATCACTTGAAGTCCTTACTTACTATGGTCTGTTCAGATTTTCTATTTCTTCATGAGTCAGTCTTTGTAGGTGCTATGGTTTGAATATTTGTCCCTTTCAAAACTCATGTTGAAACTTTATCCCCAATGTGGCAATATTAAGAGGCTGGGACTTAAAAAAGTGATTGGATGATGAGGACTCTGTCTTTGTGAATGGATTAATCTATTAATAGGTTAATGGATTAATGGGTTATCATGGGAGTGGGACTGGTGGCTTTATAAGAAGAGAGATTGGAGCTAGCATGCTCAGCACCCTGGTCATGTGATGCACTGTACTGCTTCAGAATTCTGCAGAATCCCCACCATGGAGACTTTCATCAGATGCATCCCCTTGACCCTGGACTTCTCAGCCTCCATAATTGTAGAAAATAAATTCCTATTATTTCTAAATTACCCATTTTCAGATATTCTATTATAAACAACAGAAAACAAACTAAGATAGTCAGTTGTATGTTTCTAGGAATTTCTTCATTTCTTTTAGGTTATCCAACTTGTTGGAATATAATTTTCATAGTAGTTTCTTATGATCCTTTGTATTTCTGTGATATCAGTTGTTATATCTCCCTTATCTATAATTTTATTTACATGAGTCTTTTCTCTGTTTTTATTACTCTCAGTTTTGTCGATATTTTCTTTTGTTCTTCTAGTATCTATTTCATTTATTTCTGTTCTAATCTTTATTTTCTTCCTTCTGCTAACTTTGGGCTTAGGTGTAAAGTTAGGTTGTTCATTAGAGATCTTTCTTTTTTTCTGAATGTAGGTGTTTATTACTACAAACTTCCCTCTTAGATTTGCTTTAGCTGCATTCCATAAGTTTTGATATCTGTATATTTCCATTTTCATTTTTCTCAAGATATTTTTTATGTCCCTTTTGATTTCTTCTTTGATCCATTGGTTAAGAGTGCATTGTTTAATTTCCACATATTTGTGAATTTCCTAATTTTCCTCCTGGTATTGATTTCTAGTTTTATACTGTTGTGGTCATAAAAGGTACTTGATATTATTTCAGTCTTATTAAATTTGTTAAGACTTGTTTTGTGGCCTAACATATGATCTATCCTGGAGGATGCTCTGTGGGTGTCTGAAAAGAACGTGTGTTCTACTGCTACTAGGTGGAATGTTCTGAACATGTCTGTTAGGTCCATTTGGTCTATAGTTTGTTCATGTCTGCTGTTTCCTTATTGATTTTCCGTTAGATGATGTATCCACTGTTGAAAGTGAGGTACTAAAGTCCCCTACTATTATTGCATTGCTGTCTATATCTCCTTTCAGTTACATTAATATTTGCTTTATATATTTAGGTGCTCTGATATTCTGTGCATAAATATTTATAATTGTTATATCCTCTTGATAAGAGGATACTTTTATAATTATATAATGACCCTCTTGTCTCTTGTGACAGTTTTTGATGTAGAGTCTATTTTGTCTGATGTATAGCCATCCCTGCTCTCTTCTGATTACAATTTGCATAGAATGTCTTTTTCCAGCCCTTCACTTTTAGCCCGTGTGTGTCCCTAAAGCCGAAATGAGTTTCTTGAAAGGCAGCATATAGATGGATCTGAAATAAAATATTTTAAAATCTCTTTTGGCCCTAGAGAATCCATTAGCACATAGCCTCACCAATCCATTAGCACACAGCTTTTGCAGTGCTCCAGAGGCAGAGAAGTCTAGCAGATGCAGGGAGACCTACTGGTAGTATAAACTAAGCATGTCAAGGATTCCCTCTCTTACCACTCCTATTCAATGCAGTATTGGAAGTTCCAGCCAGGGCAATCAGGCAAGAGAAAGAAATAAAGTGTATTCAAATAGGAAGAGAGGAAGTCAAATTGTCTCTGTTTGCAGATGACATGATTGTATATTTAGAAAACCCCATCATCTCAGCCCAAAATATCCTTAAGCTGATAAACAGCTTCAGCAAAATCTCAGGATACAAAATCAATGTGAGAAAATCACAAGCATTCCTATACACCAATAATAGACAGAGAGCCAAATTACGAGTGAACTCTCACTCACAACTGCTACAAAGAGAATAAAATACCTAGGAGTACAACTTACATGGGATATGAAGAACCTCTTCAAGGAGAACTATAAACCACTGCCCAAGGGAGTAAGAGAGGACACAAACAAATGGAAGAACATTCCATGCTCATGGATAGGAAGAATCAATATTGTGAAAATGGCCATACTGCCCAAGTAATTTATAGATTCAATGCTATCCCCATCAAGCTACCATGGACTTTCTTCACAGAATTAGAAAAAACTACTTTAAATTTCACATGGAACCAAAAAAGAGCCCACACAGCCAAGACAATCCTAAGCAAAAAGAACAAAGCTGGAGGCATCACACTACCTGACTTCAAACTATATTACAAGGCTACAGTAACCAAAACAGCATGGTACTGGTACCAAAACAGATATATAGACCAATGGAACAGAGCAGAGGCCTCAGAAATAACACCACACATCTACAACCATCTGATCTTTGACAAACCTGACAAAAAGAAGCAATGGGCAAAGGATTCCCTATTTAATAAATGGTGCTGGGAAAACTGGCTAGCCATATGCAGAAAATAGAAACTGGATCCCTTCCTTACACTTTATACAAAAATTAACTCAAGATGGATTAAAGACTTAAACGTAAGACCTAAAACCATAAAAACCCTGGAAGAAAACCTAGGCAATATCATTCTGGACATAGGCATGGGCAAAGACTTCCTGACTAAAACACCAAAAGCAATGGCGACAAAAGCCAAAATAAACAAATGGGATCTAATCAACCTAAAGAGCTTCTGCATAGCAAAAGAAACTATCATTAGAGTGAACAGGCAACCTACAGAATAGGAGAACATTTTTGCAGTCTATCCATCTGACAAAGGTCCAATATCCAGAATCTACAAAGAACTTAAACAAATTTACAAGAAAAAAACAAACAACCCCATCAAAAAGTGGGAGAGAAAGATATAAACAAACGTTTCTCAAAAGAATACATTTATGCAACCAACAAACATATGAAAAAAAGCTCACCATCACTGGTCATTAGAAAAATGCAAATCAAAACCACAATGAGATACCATCTCATTAGAATGGCAATCATTAAAAAGTCAGGAAACAACAGATGCTGGAGAGGATGTGAAAAAATAGGAACACTTTTACACTGTTGCTGGGAGTGTAAATTAGTTCAACCAGTGTGGAAGATGGTGTGGCGATTCCTCAAGGATCTAGAACCAGAAATATCATTTGACCCAGCAATCCCATTACTGGGCATATACCTGAAGGGTTATAAATCATTCTACTATAAAGACACATGCACACATATATTTGTTGCAGCACTATTTACAATAGCAAAGACTTGAAACCAACCGAAATGCCCATCAAGGATAGACTGGATAAAGAAAATGTGGCACATATACACCATGGAATACTATGCAGCCATAAAAAAGGATGAATTCATGTCCTTTGCAGGGACATGGATGGAGCTGGAAGCCATCATTCTCAGCAAACTCAAGAGAGAAAACCAAACACCGCATGTTCTCACTCTTAAGTCAGAGTTGAACATTGAGAACATGTGGACACAGGGAGGGGAACATCACACACTGGGGCCTGTCAGGGGGTGGCGGACTAGGGGAGGGATAGCAGGAGAAATATCTAATGTAGATGATGGGTCAATGGGTGCAGCAAACCACCATGGCACATGTATACCTATGTAACAACCCTGCACATTATGCACATGTACCCCAGAACTTAAAGTATAATAAAACAAAACAAAACAAAACAAAACAAACAAAAAACTAAGCAAGTCGAGTGTCAGTCAAACTAAGTGCAGTGCAAACAGGCTGAGAGGCTCACTTTCTATTTGAACAAGAATTGCTTTGAAAGTGGGCAGTGTCCTTCTAAACCAATGACATACATAGGTACCCTAGCATATCCCTTGTTACTCCTTTCTCTTTTTTATGCTAGCTAAACATTTACACTGAAAATGATGACAAAGAGAGAAAGTGAAAAGTAGGATTGTTCATAGTTCCTTGTTTTTTCAAACCTTCCTTATTTATCCATAGAGAGTATTGGTAGGATGTGATGTATTAAGAAGTGAAATAAGAACAGTTGAGTTAGTTTTGCATAGTGTTTCCATTGTTTTGCTAAGAACAAAATGTGTATTGATGTGTGAGCTATGAAATACAAATCAAGTAATTGTGGTCGTTTTGTATTTTAAATATTCCTACATTTGCATTTAAAATTTGCACTGTACAATACACAGATGAACAGCAAAATTCATTTTAATAATTTAAAATTTTAATTTTTCTTTACCTAGAACAACATTATAGTGCAAATAAAAAACACTGTGACAAGTTGAACAATGAGAACACACGGGCACAGGGACAGGAACATCACACACTGGGGCCTGTCGGGGGGTGGGGGACACTGTGAGGGAGAGCATTAGAACAAATACCTAATGCATGTGGGGCTTAAAAACCTAGAAGACGGGTTGATGAGTGCAGCAAACCACCATGGCACATGTATACCTATGTAACAAACCTGCAAGTTCTGCACATGTATCCCAGAACGTAAAGTAAAATAAAATAAAAGAAAAAAGAAAAAAAATTACCTCCAGTTTCTAATTCAGTAAAAAAAACCCCACTGTGACACAGAGAGTAAAAGAGAGAAGAAATGAAAAAGCTTTATATTTTCATACCTTTAAAAAATGCTTTCCCCTACTTTTTGAAAAAGGAGTCCCAAATTTTCATTTTGCTCTGGACCCTGCAAATTATGTAGCTAGCCCTGCACCTGTACCAACATTAAGCTGTGCGCAGATGTCAATTTTCCTTTCTCCTTTCTTGGCTCTTACGAGTCAGTACAGGAATGAGGACGCGATAGCCACTTTGAAAATCTTGCTCTCCCCAGCAGAATTCATTTAAGACAAATCTTTGAAAAATGCATCAGTTCATAAGCTATTTGATTTCAGAGACCATCTTCTACCTGAACTGTTTAATACACAGATGATTTTCCTATTGTGAAATTGATGTACTTGTTATATCTGCATCTCAGAAAGTAGAATTTAATATTTTAAAATGTAAATCAAGTGTTGTTATGAATCTCTGAAAGTGAAAGTATAAAATACTTTGCTTAGGGTTGAGGCATCATCTTGTCTGATAGTTTATTTATAGGAAGTATTAAACGTGGCCTAAATATAAAAAGTAATGAAACATGTCTATTTTCAATAATGTAATATCCTATAACTCTGAGAAATAATGTATTTTATTGGAGATGAGTGTGTAGCATTATGTTAAAATGTTTGAAATAACTTTTGTTGTTTTTATTCAAATTGGCTAGGAAAGAAGAGTTCATTTTCCTCAGTAAACATTTATTGCCTAACTGCCTTAGGACATTATGTTTTACAGCATTTGGCTTATAATAAAGACCTTTGAATTCTCCAGTTTGGTAGGCTTTTAGCAATTATTGACAACTGCTGCATTTGCTCCTGTCTAGCATTATAGATTATAGAATAAAATGAAATGCTTATATTACATAAATAATAGCTTCTAGTCAGAAAACTCACCAATAAGTATAAATGTCAGTGACTAACCCTTTTAGTTACTTTACTGTTCAGTTACCTATATTTTTGCCTCCTCCTTTTTTACTCCATTCTTCGATAGCACTCTGCCTTTATTGTTATTGGTCGTACCAGGAAACAAATGGTAATATATTTGCTCACTTGTTAATTTAGTTATTAAATCAAAAATGTCTTTGAACTACTTGAATGCAATGTATTTTTGGAACAAGGAAGGTAAAAATGATATTTAAAAATTGCAGATTGTCTCCAATAGCAGCCAATCAGTTAATCATCTGACAATTACTTTATGTTCATTATGTTGTAAGCACTGGGATTCAGGGTTCCTGCTCACAGCGAACTTTCTCTTTCATGTGGGAAATACACCTGTATGGGTGGTTGAGCTAAGTGATTAGAGAAGGCCCTTCTGAGGGTTAATATTTGATCTCTACCCTGAGTGACAAAATGGGGCATTCTCCTATTTGAAAACTTGACTTCTCTTGGATCCAGTCTTGCGTCTTTCTGCTTCTGCTCTCTGACTGCCAGCTCTTTCTCAGGCTCCCTCTTGGCAACTAATTCTCTTCATGTGTATGAACATTTATATATTTTATGTGTATGGACATATTCTTTTTTTTTTTTTTTGAGACGGAGTGTCACTCTGTCGCCCAGGCTGGAGCGCAGTGGTGCGATCTTGGCTCACTGCGACCTCTGCCTCCCGGGTTCAAGCGATTCTCCTGTCTCAGCCTCCTGAGTAGCTAGGATTACAGGTGTATGGCACCACGCCTGGCTAATTTTTGTGTTTTTAGTAGAGAAGGGGTTTCACTATGTTGGTCAGGCTGTTCTTGAACTCCTGACCTCGTTATCCGCCCGACTTGGCCTCCCAAAGTGCTGGGATTACAGGCGTGAGCCACCGCGCCTGGCCGTATGGATGGACATATTCTTCAGAGCATGTTTCCTGGATATTTTCATTTCTCAATCTAGATCTCTGGTTCAAAATCTTTTTGGGTAATGGATTTTTGAGAACATGAAGAAAGTTACAGGCCTTCTCTCCTGCGGAAAAGAACATGCTCACAAAAATAACATGAAATTTCAGAGGATTAAAGGATGCTCCTGAAGATCACTCATGGTACCCACAGGAGTTTGTGGATCCCAAGTTGAGCATCTCTCTTTTACTTGCTCTTTTTGGTCATTTTTCAACCATACCTGTGACATTGGCCACCCCGAGAACTCCAAAATCTGTGTTTCAACCCAGCTTTAGTTGTGTATACCTGACTGCATTCTAGACATTTCCACTGCAATTCCCAAAGGCACTTTGATTCAGTGTATCCAAAAGGAATACACATATTCCCCCAATCATCACCATTCCCTCCTTTTCTTTCCATCTTCTGCCTCCTCCGACATGCCCAGTCTTGGTGAACAGCAGCACCCCTAACTGAGCTGCACAGTTCAGAGTCCTGGAGGTCAACCGGCACTTCTCCCTCTCTCTGTTCTTTTGGAATCCAACGTCCTTTCTATTCCAAGAAGCTGCCACATCTTTCCCTCATTAGCAATGCCCGCAATCCCATTCTCATTGCCTTTATTCATGCCTTTTAGTTTCTTTTTTGGATATTCCCAGAGAATTAAAGTGGGACAGAAATCTTGAAGAATGTGGTAAATGCTTAGAAAGACTACTTAGAACAATGGGCGAGTTTGCTGATTTGGAATTGCTGACTAGCATTGTGGGTCCAGTCAGTTCTCATTAAGAGGAAATCCCTCCTTTTTGTAGCAAATCCCTCATGAAATAGCAAGGATTAAAAAGTCATTACTGCATAATAGTTTTTTCCTCCTAATTCAAAGATAGTTAAGTTTCTCACTGCCTTTTCATTGACCAATTAAGCAGGTTCACTTCCTTTATTTTCCATATATTTTCATCTGTATTGCTGTATTTTGGAGCCTTTCAATATTTTCCTCATATATTTTAATGTTTAATTAAAACCAGACATTAGATCCTGATAATTTAGTCAATTCAGCAATTATATATTATTTTCGAGATCTTATGGTAGAAGGGAATTAAGGAATGCTGATTAGATTTATACATAACACAATTCAGCAAAGCAATTTAAAGCACTATAACAGAATGTAATAAAATGCTGAGATGCATATTTTTTTCACGCATCAATGTCTGGCATTGAGAAGAGTAGAAAAAAGTGAGACTATGCAGATCAGTGATTTTTGGAGTTTCAGGAAAGTCTTAATAAGAAACTATTATGGCAGCTGAAAGAATGTCCAGCCAAGGAGACTCCTTTTACGGTGATTCTTCCACCTGTGCTTTAGCCTTCAGCTGTGCTCTAAAGCGCCCCCTTGAGGGAGAACCTGTGCTCGATTTTCCCCTAGGTAGAATGAAATCTGGGCTCCTACCTATCACGTCAATAAGAGCAGTTGTGGTTTCATTTGTTTTATACATATGTGTCTTCTCTATAAGATTGTATTTATATATAAGATTTTACTTAACACAGCATTCCAGGAAAGAAAAATAAGAAAATCATCATTATGGACAATGAATAAAGTTACTCTCCACACACACACAAAATATTTCTTTTGATGGTTTGAATTCTTCTGTCAAATGTCAAAATGTCAAAATTTCATTATAGATACCATTATTTGTGTTTACTATATGACTGCATGCTGTGCCTGTCTTCAAGTTCTAAGCTTACAAGATTTTGGGTATCAAGTGAAAAATTCATAGCTTTAATTTTGCAGAATCATATACATTGGTAGTGAAAGAAAACCCAAGGACGTATCAGGCCAGATTTCTGATTTTGGAGAGTGAGTTATGGATATTTATATTTTATGGATGTCATATGTGAGGCTCAAAAAAGTAACTTATCCAAGATGTATTATGACCAGAAGTGCTAGTAAAAATTAGATATTTCATGTAGATTTGTGTAGATTTTTCATTTCTCAGAACACATCCTCATCATCAAGTGAAGTATGACCGTATATGCATTTGTTGATCATTGGTAAATTTTGTTTCACAGTTTGATATTAGCAACAATATTGGTATAACTATATTTTTATTGTCTACATGAGGGATTATCTGTTTTTGCAGAAATCATATCATTGTTTTCCCCTAAATTTTTTGAATCATTGGCCCATCAATTGCTAAGAAAGGAGTGTTAAAATCTCCAAGTATGATCCTGGAATTGTCTATTGCTCCAGTAATTCTCATTTTTTTCTTTATATATTTTAAAGTCTGTGCTGGGTACATCTATATTTATGATTGTTATATCTTCCTGATTTATTGGTTCTTTTAGCTTTATGAAATGTCCCTCTTTATTCCAGTAATACTCTTTGTCTTGAAGTCTACCTTATCTCATACTAATATAAACACTCTAGCCTTTCTCATGCCTATAGTTTGCATGGCATTTTTCTCCCAGCTATTTAATTTCAATCTATCAGCATCTTTAAAGTGCATCTTCTTTTTTTGTTTTGTTTTGATTTTTTGAGACAGGATCACATACTGTCACTGTCACCCACGCTGAAGTGCAATGGTGCGAACATGGCTCACTGCAGCCTAGACCGACTGAGCTATGTAGTCTTCCCACCTCAGCCACTCGAATAGGTGGGACTACAGGTGTGTGCCACTACACCCAGCTAATTTATGTTTATTTTTATTTTTTAGAGACTAGGTCTCACTTTGTTGCCCAGCCTGGTCTCGAACTCCTAAGCTCAAGTGATCCTTCCGCCTCGGTCTCCCAAAGTGCTAAGATTACCAGCATGAGCCACTGTGCCCAGTCTGCATCTTCTTGAGATAACATGTTTGGGTGTTTAAAAAATTCATTCTGACATCTCTATCTTTTAATTGGGGTGTTTAGTCCAAAAACAGCTAATAGAATTACTGGCATGTTTACAATTAGGTCTACCATTTTACTATCTGTTTTCTGTTGTCCCCTCTGCTTCTTTGCTCCTATATTCCACCTTTCTTGCTTCCTTTTAGATTAATTGAATATTTTTAAACTATATTTTAATTTATTTATTAGATTTTCAGGGTTTTTTGCATTCGTTTCAATGGTTGCTCATGGAATTACAATACACATTCTTAACTTCTCAGTCTACTTAGAGTTAATATTGTATGACTTCATGAAAAATGGAGAAAGTTTGCGACTCCATAGTTCCATTTATTATAATTTTCATATGTATACGTATTTATTCTATAAACCACACAAAAGAATATTACAGTTTTTGCTTTGAAACCATATGCATTTTAAAGAAATTAGGAGAAAACAATACTCTCTTACATTTACCTAGATGTTTATAGATTCTCATGCTTTTCATTCCTTCTTGAAAATTTGGATTTTTATCAGGTATGATTTCTCTTCAGCCAAAAGAGCTTCTTTTTTTTTTTTTTTTTTGAGATGGAGTCTCACGAAAGAGCTTCTTTAACATTTGTTTCATTTCAGAGCTGCTGGTGATGAACCCTGCTAGTTTTATTTTTATCTGGACATGTCTTTATTTCCATTCTTAAAAAATACTGAATCATTGTTCAAATTTGTTCAAATAATTGTTCAAATATGCTGTTCTTTTCCTGGCTGTTTTCAAGATTTTCTCTTTAGTTTTTGGTTCTGTGGTTTGAATATGGTATGCCTAGATGTGGTTATCTTAAATTCACACTGCTTAGGGTTTTCCATGCTTCTTGAATCTGTAAACATGTCTTCCATAAAATTTGGGAGCTATTCATCCATTATGTCACCAAATATTTTTTTTCTGTCCCACTTTCTGCCTCTAGGATCGATCATAATTTCCCATGTGTGAGATCTTTTGATATGTCCCTCACACTGTTTGAAAGTTCCCTGGGAATTCTAGCTGGTTACCAACACCTTCAAATTAGAGCATTTATCTAGAAACACCAGTTGAAATTAATATTTCCCTTTTTGCTCTGGGTATTAGAAAGCTGCAAAAACAATATTAAAGCTCAATCACAGAAAATATGTGGAACATATTTGACTCCTTTCCTTAAATTTTCAGTTTCCTTTTTATTAACCCTGTAATAGCATTTTGTTACTATTACTATTTTGTTACTATTTTGCAAGCGATCTTTGTTTTGGAAGAGCCATAGTATAAAAAGTATGTAACATACAGTAAATGCCTATGAAGAAACTGAAAGCCTCCCCTCAAAAACCTACAGAAAATAATTCCGAATTGCCCAATTAATAAAAATCCATGAGTGATATAGTTCAGGTGTTTCTTCGCCTCCAAATCTCATGTTGAAATCTGATCCCCAATATAGGAGATCAAATGAGAGGTGTTTGGGGCATGGAGGTGGATCCGTCATGAATATTAATACCCTCTCTAAGGGTAGGGGTGAGTGAGTTCTCAGTCTATTAGCTCCTGCAAGAACTGATTTTTGAAAAGAACCGGACACCTCCCCACTCTCTCTCTTGCTTTCTCTCTTGTTCTCTCAATGCATCTCTGTGCATTGCCCGTCACCCTCTGCCATAAGTGGAAGGAGCCTGAAGCCCTCGCGAGAAGCAGATGCTTGTGCCATGCTTCTTGTTCTGCCACAGAACCATGAGCCAAATAAACCTCTTTTCTTTATAAATTACCCAGCTTCAGGTATTTCCTTAAAAGAACATACTAAATGAACTAAGACAGTGAGAGTCTCACCAAAATTAAAATATAGTTAAATATTCATCTAAGGAGCATTATATCCATTAAAATATTACATTTACTATGTTAGATAAGAGATTAGCAAGCTTTAATCCTGGCCTTGAAAGAATTTAAAATTGAGAGAAACTTAAAATATACATATACAATAATTTTGTAATAAATTTATACAAACAACAAATTTGTAATATAAAGCATGGTGACCTTTGTTTTTATAAATAAGAAGCAAAGCTCTGTTGAGTGCAGAGAAGAAATGATGAGGAACTGGCATTTGAGGTGGATCTGAAATAATGTGTAAGATTTGGACAGATGGAGAAGTCAACAAGTCACATGGTGACCTATATTATGAAGTTAGCAGAATCTGAGGATTGGGAGCTGACCAAGAATGTGGAGTGGGTTGTTAAGTTAGCAGAGAATATGACTAAAATAGAGAAAGAAGAATTAAAGAGCTATGCTGCACTGACTATGAGGAACAACCTCACAGTAGATGGGTAGCAGAGAGCTTAAAATCTTGGAATCTGAGCTAAGTTGAAGACCAAATGGCACCATCTCTTATGAATGTGTTGTTATAGTGGGTACTGTTGTTGGTGGGGTGTGTGTGTATGTGTACAGTTATAAGAAAGAAGACTAGACAAATGCTGTTGGTAATATACTTAGTACTCCAGCTGGCTTTTATTTGCCCCTAGTACCACATAACGCTCCTCCAGTGCACCAAATGGAACAGTCTCAGTAACTTCTGTTGGATAGTCAATTTTGGTTGCAGCTAAGGTAAAGAAGAAAGAAGAAAGGAGAGAGAGAAAGAGAGAGAGAGAAAGAGCGAAAGAGAGAGAGAAAGAGAGAAAGAGAGGAAAGAAAGAAAGAAAGAAAGAAAGAAAGAAAGAAAGAAAGAAAGAGAAAGAAAGGAAAGAAAGAAGAAATAAAGTTAGACAAATAGGTTGGGAGTAGATTGTTGCAGACTTCATTACTTTTTTAAAATATATTTTTAATTTATATAAAAAATAAAACGTGTATGGTTGATAATCAAAAAGTAGCTAAGGGCTTATGATGAAATGCTCTCAGTTATATCTCTTTTCTTTTTCTTTTTCTTTTTTTTGAGATGGAGTTTCACTCTTGTCGCCCAGGCTGGAGTGCAATGGCACAATCTTGGCTCACTGCAACCTCCATCTTCTGAGTTTAAGTGATTCTCCTGTCTCAGCCTCCCAAGTAGCTGGGATTACAGGCACCTGCCAACATGCCCAGCTAATTTTTGTATTTTTAGTAGAGACAGTGTTTCACCATATTGGCCAGGCTGGTCTCGAACTCTTGACCTCAGGTGATCCACCTGCCTCGGCCTCCCGAAGTGTTGGGATTACAGGTGTGAGCCACCGTGCCCGGCCTATATCTCTTTCAATTATCTACTTCCTCTATTGCAGAGATAGCTGTTTTTATTTTTTTAATTTTATTTATTTTTTGAGATTGCTATTTTTAAACTTTTTCTTCTAGCAGTTTCAACCTACCACCATATACTATGCACATATTACTTAATTTAAACATGATCTATTAGTTTCTGCTATGATAGATAAAATTTAGCATACTTTTTCAAAACTTACTAAATTTCCTTGCCCCATACCAATATCATAATTATTATACTTCTATTCCTCTTAATAAATTTCAATAATTTTTAAAATTCTTGTTCCATGAACTATGTGCAATAAATCTTGAATCCACATTCTAATGTGACTTAACTTCACCTTTTCTTTCTTTCATTCACCAAAATTTGTACATTTTAACTTTCACTTTAAATTGTTAAGGTTGATAAGATATAAATTCTATTTGGTAATCCTATTTCTTTTGGATTTTTGTCTAGTAATTGATTATGAATTTTGCAAGTCAGTAAATATGTACTGTGCATTTTGTTGTTGCTGTGCAATTAATTACTTTTGCTCTGGCTATCAGTATTGTATGATTGTGTTGTCTTTTTAAGCATCTTTTAATTTTTTTATGAAGATTTTATTTATATTTCAAATTTATTGCACTTTTTATTACATTCTGAAGTTTTAGTAACTTCTCAAGAATAATATCACATCTTTAATTTTTTTTCAGTTAGCTTCTTCCTGGAATCCTGAATCTTCCTGCTACAGGATTTAGAGTGAGTTTATACCTATTATATTCCTTCATATAATTTTAAGAGATCATGACAAAGAATGAAGATAAATACTTGTGGCTACTCTTCTATTTTGACCTTTGTAATTCCTTGACTGTTACTGAAGTAAGAGGATGCTTGCTAGAAGCTAAATCCAACCTAGCTTCTTTTTGGATATCTCAGGCTTCTCAAACTTTGTATTTATGAAACAGACTTCATTTATCTACCCAGCTCCTAGCCCAACCTCCACCTCTTTAAAATGCAAATGTTTTGGAAGACCTTGTATAGCCAAGACAATCCTAAGCAATAAGAACAAAGCTGGAGGCACCTCACTACCTGACTTCAAACTATATTACAAGGCTACAGTAACGAAAACAGCATGGTACTGGTACCAAAACAGATATATAGACCAATGGAACAGAACAGAGGCCTCAGAAATATCACCACACATCTACAACCATCTGATCTTTGTTACAAACCTACAAAAACAAGCAATGAGGAAAGAATTCCCTAGCTAATAAATGGTGCTGGGAAAAATGCCTAGCCATATGCAGAGAATAGAAATTGGACCCCTTCCTTACACCTTATATAAAAATTAACTCAAGATGGATTAAAGACTTAAATGTAAAACTCAAAACCATAAAACCCTGGAAAAAATCCTAGGGCAATACCATTCAGGACATAGGCATGGGCAAAGACTTAATGACTAAAACACTAAAAGCAATTGCAACAAAAGCCAAAATTGACAAATGGGATCTAATTACACTAAAGAGCTTCTGCACAGCAAAATAAACTATCATCAGAGTAAACAGGCAACCTACAGATTGGGAGAAAATTTTTGCAAGCTACTCATCTGACAAAGGTCTAATATCCAGAATCTACAAGGAAATTCAACAAATTTACAAGAAAAAAACAAACAACCCGATCAAAAAGTGGGCGAAGGATATGAACAGACACTTCTCAAAAGAAGACATTTATGCAACCAACAAACATATGAAAAAAAGCTTATCATCACTGGTCATTAGAGGAAAGCAAATCAGAACCACAATGAGATACCATCTCATTAGAATGGTGATTATTAAAAAGTCAGGAAACAACAGATACTGGCAAGGCTGTGGAGGAATAGGAATGCTTTTACACTGGTGGTGGGAATGTAAATTAGTTCAACCATTGTGGAAGACAGTGTGGCAATTCCTCAAAGATCTAGAACCAGAAATATCATTTGACCCAGTAATCCCATTACTGACTATATACCCAAAGGATTATAAGTCATTCTACTATGAAGACACATGCACACATATATGTATTGCAGCACTATTTACAATAGCAAAGACTTGGAACCAACCTAAATGCCCATCAATCATAGACTGGATAAAGAAAATGTGGCACATATACACCATGGAATACTGTGCAGCCATAAAAAAGAATGAGCTCATGTCCTTTGCAGAGACATGGATACAGCTGGAAGCCATCATTGTCAGCAAACTAACACAGGAAGAGAAAACCAAACACTGCATGTTCTCACTCATAAGTGGGAGTTGAACAATGAGAATAAATGAACACAGGGAGGGGAACATCACACACCAGGGCCTGTCAGGGGTTGGGGAGCAAGGGGAGGGAGAACATTAGGACAAATACCTAATGCATGCAGGGCTTAAAACCTAGATGACGGTTGATAGATGCAGTAAACCACCATGGCACATGTATATCTATGTAACAAACCTGCACATTCTGCACATGTATCCCAGAAGTAAAATTTAAAAAATAAATAAATAAAATAAAATAGAAAAAGAAAAAATGCAAGTGTTTTGGAATGGATTAAATTTCTCTCAATGTCAAGCTGCTTTCTTTTTGTTTTGTGTTCTTTTCTTTTTTTTTCCTTTTTTCTTTTCTTTTCTTTCTTTTTTTTTTTTTTGAGACAGAATCTCCCTCTGTCACCCAGGCTGGAGTGCAGGGGCTCCATCTTGGCTCACTGCAACCTCTGCCTCCTGGGTTCAAGTGATTCTCCTGCCTCAGCCTCCCAAGTATCTGGGACTACAGGTACGCACCACCACCTCTGGCTAATTTTTGTATTTTTCGTAGAGATGGGATTTCAGCATGTTGCCCAGGCTAGTTTCAAATTCCTGGGCTCAAGTGATTTTCCTTGCCCTCTCAAGGTGCTGGGATCACAGGCATGAGCCACTGTACTGGCCTCAAACTGCTTTCTTAAGCCTTTTTCTCATCTTACTTTTATAAAGCCTTAGGTAAATCACATCAGTATCCTAGTTTCAGTTACTATCCATTTGCCATTAAGTCCTGAGTTTGTATCTCCAGCTAAGATCTCTCTTTTGAGCTCCATACTTACCTACCAGAAAGATCCTCTCTCAGTCTCACCAGCACCCTGACATCAGCATGCATAGAGCGCATCATCGTCTTTCCTCCCGATTCTGCTCCTCTTGTGGTCCTTGCCACATGGCTTGCTCAAGCCAAGAATCTGGGAATCACTCTTGACTCCTTTCTTTTTCTCACTTTCTCCATCTCATCAATAGTTAATTGCTATCAAATCTATCCATAAAGCTTTCTCAATTTCATTCCATTTCCTAATCCCCACTGTCAGTATGTTAGCTGATGCCACCATCTGAATTATTTCAGCACCTTCCCAACTAGTTTCTTTGACTCTCTTTACCTCTGCCATGGACACCTGGTTTTCTCCATTGCTCTGGTCATCTTTTAGGAGATTTTCCTTTAGGAAAATAGAAAAGAGCCACAGATGCTCTTGCTATGTACTTTCACATCATCCCAAGCGTTTCCTATTCATAACAGTATCTTATTTTGTTGAATAATGTTTTTCTGCATCCTGTTCTATAAACTAATTAAAGCTGTGTCTATCTTACCCAATGTTGTATTTCTGGTGCCTAGCACAATGTCTGAAGCATAGCAGAGGCTTAATATGTTTTTGAGTGTTGAACAATTGAATGAATGCCATGCTTAGTATTTCTTTAGAAGCTCTTTTCCCATTTTGATCTTTCCAGCATATAAATATCAAATCAATTTAATACATCCCAAGAGGCAGCTTTTGACTATACATGTCTCATTTGGTTATTAAAACATCCATTTTCCTCAATTTCACTTTTTAATGGAATTTTATCTTTCAATGCTTGTAAAACATTTTGTACTCTCATTTTTCTGCTTCCTACTTAGCATGTCTATGAATGTGTACCATTTGCTGTTCTCCAGGGCCTCTGGTTTCTCAGTACTCTTTTGTAGTAATTAAGCTATGTTTTTTAATTCATGGAGACAAGTGTTCAATTAGAAACATAATAAAAGGTTTTATCTGCTAAGGCAAACGTAATTGAATAGAGACGAAAATGTTGTAAATATAACCTGACAATTCAGGATATACATTAGTGAGCCTCTTAACCTTTGAATAAGTATCCTAATCAAGCATATCCTAAATACTTACCATTTAAATTCTGAAACAGGAACTGCCTTGGCCAAGAATTTAATACACTGAATCACAAATATGTGATGTCATAGTGACCAAGTCATTTAATGACTCTTTACATAGTGATAAAAGATTCAATTTTTTAGTGATAAAACATTCAATTTTTGAAGAGTTCATTTGAGCAAGTAGCAATTAATGAATTAGATAGCTCCAGACCACAGGTGGTTTGGGGCTTCAGTGAAGGAGTCTGGGGGGGAAGGCTTTTATAAGGTGAATGTAGAAGCAAGGCAAAGAAAATATTAGATTAAAGTGGAGCAGTTGCCTCAAAATCCCTAGTTAGAGGTTTGTTGGCAGTTTCTACTTGGTAAAACTAAGTTTCATTTTCCTAGGATAGGACTATTCGTGCTGAATTGGGTTTTGGCTTGCTTAGTGGCCTAGTTTGCTTAGCAGGAAGGATGGAAGCACAAATAATACAAGAGAATATATGTGATAAAGAGGTAAAGAAGAGGACAGTTGATGGAATTTCTACAAAATAAGCCTTGTTTTTATGACAAAGTAGGAGGCAAAGGCCTTTGGTTAGATCTAGGGGCTGAAGAGAATGTCAGACAGGGTCTTTTATCTTTAGCACTTAGCACCGTACCTGGCTATTATGAATTAAATTGTCCCTTGCACCCCAAATTCATTTGCTCAAGTCATAACCACCAGTCCCTCACTATGTTGCCCAGAATGTGACTATATTTGAAAATAGGTCTTGCAGATGTAATTAGTTAAGATGAGGTCACACTGGAGTAGGGTGGGCCCTTAAACCAACATGTCTAGTGTGGTTATAAAAAAGGGAAGTTTGGACACAGACATACAAAAAAGAAAGACAGTATGAAGAAACATAGAAAGAAAATGATCAAGCCGAGGAGACAGACCTGGAACAAATCCTTTCTTCATAGCCCTTAGAAGGAGTCAACCTTGCTAGCACATTGATCTTGGATTTTTAGCCTTCAGAACTGTGAGACAATAAATATCTGTTGTCTAAGCCTCTTAGGTCTAGGCAGTCCTAGGTATACTGGCCATGATAGTAGGAAGTCAATACTTGGTGAATTAATAAATGGATAAATGAGTAAATAAATGCATGATTAAGTGGGGTGGGACTAGGGGAAGACTTTCTTGAGGAGAACAAGAAAAATTTTGGTCAGTTTTTAAGTTATCTCAAAACTTTGAAATAGTTCTTGGAGTTCAGTGGTGCTTTGGAGAGAAGGGTAAATTTGAAATTCAAATGAAGATACATGGAAGGAAGGTGATAAACTAGTGGTTTAGAAGTGATGAGACGGAGCAAGGCAAGAATAAACTTATTTTCCTGCCCCACTGAATTAAAGGAGAATTAGAAAAGGTGAACCTTTAACAATGTGAGCAATTGAGGATATGGTACAAAAAATTTTCATTATCTGCTGTTCTAGACCACATGTACATTGACAGTCTTTGAAGTGCTCGGCAAGATCTCTTTTAAGCTACCAGCATCCAGAAGACAGTTGATGTCACGTCAGGAGCCCAAGGATGTGTGTGCATGCTAATGTTTTCCACTTTGATAATTCTGGCATTATTTTGAATAGTTTCTTCGGATATTTTCCTATTATCTACCTTGATAAAATGAATGTTTTCAGATGTCCTTCCTCACCTCTCCTTAGGTGCTTTGAACAAGCAGTGATATGCCGTAGAAGCCAAGAAGAAAATGCAAATGCCTTCCAGGTAATGAATGTCAAGAGAATTTAGTCATTATGTTTGAAAGATGTGTTTTATAGGCAATATCTATACACATGAACAACACAGGTGAAGATGAGGGCACTGCCTTGCTCTAACACAGTATTAAAAAATAAGACACTCGGCTAGACATTTATTTTTTGTTATATACATATATTGATTCCATAGGAAATATTTATAAAATGATGTTGCCTCTTAGAAAAGCAGACACCTGGTGATCACACTGCAGAAAGGATCCTTTGTGCATCATGATAGTCTCAGCGAGGTCAGTGGGCCCTGCAGTACAGTGCTCTTTGAGTTTTGAAGAGTCCCCAGGCTAGATTCCCAAACACCTGGAGCTGTGGCTCTTTACTGGGTCTGGATTCTTATTTTTGGAAAAAGTTTCCCATTTCTTCCACTTGCAGTTCTTCCACTACAATTGTTATGCTTCTAGTGCTTTAGAGCTAACTTAAAAATTATCTATTAAAGTCACACAATTGACTCCTATCCAGCGGGATCATACAGAGTACATGTGTTAGTGGGTGACTTTTATGGTGAGCTCATTAGCCTGGGTGGTAGGTAATCTATGAGAAGATTATAGAGTTGCTATCCCACTGCTTATGTGGGTGCAAGTAATTAACATGGTTTTCCTGCTCTAGGAAGTTGTAGGGGAGCAAAATATGCCACTCCAAAATGTGTTACCTTGGCATAAAGATTATTTTGAGTTGGAGGCAAATAAGAAACAACAGATGAAGAAAGAAACCTTTCCAGAGCTTCTCTTATTTAACTAAAAGCAGAAATTTCTGAGAAATGAGAACCACCATAAATCATCCCTCCTGTGGAAGTTTTATGACCACAAAAAAGATGGAAAGTCAGTCCTGAGATGGACCCGCATAAACAAATCTTACTCTGTTTCCCACACATAGTTACCTTCCCACAGTTTGCCACCTTTGGAAGCCTAAAACCCTTTTCCTTTGTCTTGTCCCTTCTCTATACATTTCTTTTTCTTTGCTAAGAGGCTATATAAGCTGAAGTTCTAACCACAACTTTGAATTACTCATCAATGAGGTTTCTTCCATGTGATGTGCACTACACACATTCATAAACTGTTTATTTTTCTCTTGTGAATGTGTCTTTTGTCAGTCTAATACTCAGGGCTCCAGCCAATGTACCTAAGATGGGTAGAAGAAAAAGAAAATTTTTTCCTCCCATCCAAAGTCATCTAAACCTATTTCTTCTTCTGCAGAACTTGTTGAGCTACTAAAACACATCTTTAACAAGTGGGATAAGGAGAAATATGACACACCACCCAAGCCAGGAAACTGCCTTCTCTCTAAGACTTTCTCTCAGTTCCATGTTGCTATTCAACCTCTCACTAAGTCATGTTCCATGGTTAACTTCTTTTTTAAGCTCTCCTAACTGAACTGTGAGCATCTGATTTGTAGCTTCTTGTCCTGGAGTAGGCTTCTGCTTATTTACCACCTGTATTTGTCTTTCTAATCAGGATAATGCTGTTTGCCTTAGCCAGTTCCATGAGCTCAACCTACAATCTCTCAGGGAAGGTGTTATTATAAATTCCAAAGGACCTACCAAATGGCTAGACACACATGAAACATTGAGGAAATATAAAATGGTGCAGGCATAATTAGTTGATGGGGACTGTCTTACCATTACACACTGCCTGAACTCCAATTACATTAAAATAATTAAGAGTTTGGCAACCAGATGGGGCAATCAGGCCATTTGAGAACCAAAGTAAACCTGGTGAGAAACAAATGGATTGTTTCTAAATATCAGTTTATTAATGTTATTAATGTTTATCATTTTAGCTAACATTTGTTGAGTACTTGCCCTGTGCCAAACACCAGAGCTAAATGCTTTACATTTAACAGTAATTATGGGGATGATATTATTATCTCTATTTCTTAGATGAGGAAATTAAAGCTTGGAGAAATTAAACAAAATGCTCCAAGTCACAGAATTTAAATGGCACATAAGTGGTTGGGATTTGAACCTGCATCTGTCTAAATTCACAGTATGTGGTCTTGACAAGGGAGATACCCTTTGTTGTTATGTTTGGGAAGTGGTGGACCCAACTGCTCTCAGAGAGAAAACGTTGTCAGAGAGCAGCGTTGCTCAGAGGATTCTGCCAGTAATTGTCTCTAAAAACAGTCTCTTTATATCCAGTAATGGGACTGCTGGGTCAAATGGTATTTCTGGTTCTAGATCCTTGAGGAATCACCACGCTGTCTTCCACAGTAGTTGAACTACTTTACACTCCCACTAACAGTGTAAAAACCTTCCTATTTCTCCACATCCTTGCCAGCATTTGTTGTTTCCAGACTTTTTAATGATCGCCATTCTAACTGGCATGAGATGGTATCTCATTATGGTTTTCATTTGCATTTTTCTAATGACCAGTGATGATGAGCTTTTATTCATAAGTTTGTTGGCCACATAAATGTCTTCTTTTGAGAAGTGTCTATTCATATCCATTGCCCACTTTTTGACGGGGTTGTTTTTTTCTTGTAAACTTGTTTAAGTTCCTTGTAGATACTGGATATTAGGCCTTTGTCAGATAGATTGCAAAAATTTTCTCCTATTCTGTAGGTTATCTATTCACTCTGATGATAGTTTATTTTGCTGAGCAGAAGCTCTTTAGTTTAATTAGATCCCACTGGTCAATTTTGGCTTTTGTTGCAATTGCTTTTAGTGTTTTAGTCATGAAGTCTTTGCCCATGCCTATAAATCATTCTACTATAAAGACACATGCACACATATGTTTATTGCAGCACTATTTATAATAGCAAAGACTTGGAACCAACCCAAACGCCCATCAATGATAGACTGGATAAAGAAAATGTGGCACATATACACCATGGAATACTATGCAGCCATAAAAAAGAATGAGTTCATGTCCTTTGCAGGGACATGGATGAAGCTGGAAACCATCATCCTCAGCAGACTAACACAGGAAGGGAAAACCAAACACTGCATGTTCTCACTCATAAGTGGGAGCTGAACAATGAGAACACGTGGACACAGGGAGGGGAACATCACACACTGGGGCCTGTCAGGGGGTGGGGGGATAGGCGAGAGAGAGCATTAGGACAAATACTTAATGCATGCGGAGCTTAAAACCTAGATGATGGGTTGATAGGTGCAGCAAACCACCATGGCACACGTATACTTATGTAACAAACTGGCACATTCAGCACATGTATCCTAGAACTTAAAGTAAAATAAAAAAATAAAAAGAAATAAACAGAAAAAAAGAAAATGGGTGCAAAGAAACTCTGGAAGATAATGGAAAAAAAATCTCTTTCTTCAGCTTGCTCTTCAGTGTTCACTTAACACTGCATCACATTCCTAGAAATATTTCTTACAAAGTTGTTTAGGTTGATTCTCCTTGTTCCATCTTCTTTTCACAGGTTATGACACCAGTTTGATCTGAGGGAGTGATCTTTGCCTTACCACTCCCGCTCTGTAAGAATAAAGGGACATCAGAAGTTTCCTTCTGCAATGACTGCATAACCTACCCCTGTCCCCATAAAGGGTATAAACTCAGATGACCTTAGTTATTATTCCCATGGTGATTTTAGAAAGAGTTTATGTGTGCATATGCAAGTGTGCATACACATTGGAACAGCAAAGATAAAACATGATACATTGTTGTTAACCTTCAAGTCTCTTTATATCCTTTAGTAATTGCACAAGAGGGCAAGTCACATGTGAAACTAATTACAGAAGATCATATTGAGTAGCATACCCATTAAAATGCTGTTGTGAGTTTACATTATTCGTTAAAAGATTGAATATGAGAAAAAATTCTGATTTTTATACGTTATTTCCAAAAGGAGTCAACTCCATTTTAAAAATGCTACTGTTTGGGGGGAGTCTCCCTATTTCAATGAAATGACTATCTGAAAAGTACACATATTGTTTTGTTTATAAAAGTCTCTGGTGTGTTTTGTTTGGCCTTTTCTAAGCACTTCACTTAGCAAATTGGTTTTTGCCCAAATGTTTTATACATGCTGTATTATTTGACCATCTGTTGTCTTTGACACATTGTTTTTCTGAGTTTTATTTATTTTTAAAAAGTTGTCTCTCAGTGAGTTGCTCATTTTACTACTTATACAGATACTCATGTTGTATGTGAAATAAAGACCATTTGTTGTCTTTTAAAAGATCAGTGTATTTCTGTCTGAGAAACATTCCCAGCTTCTATATAATACGTGTTTTCATGTACAGCTGTCAGTCCTGGGTGATGGATTGCAATGAAAATTGGTCAGTACAAAATGGCACAAGTGACCAGAGAGCTTGGTGGATGCGGCACAGAGAGGAGAGCGTGAGGTCATAAGTTGGAGAAAGCCAAGTGAGTTAACATTGCAAGATAAGAAAAGCAAGTACCTAAATTCAGAGGATGAAGCTGACATCAGTCAAGAGACAGTGACATCAGGGTAGTATAGGCTCATGGAAAGACTACTGAAGAGTTATAGCAGAGGTTTGGAGGGGGTGGTACAATTCAGACAGAAGATCAAGGAACGGAATCTAACAGAGCCAGAATACGGAAACATGAGAGTTTGAGAGTCTAGTAACAGATGATGGGTCCGTAACTGTGTCTTAGAAGAGTATAATTCCTCATCTCTGGAAAAAGGAAGGATGATGTCTGAGAGTTGGGTAGTACTTCCTAGACTAGAGAAAGGCATACCACTGAGGTGTTTTGGGTAAATCGTCTCAACAAGGGGAAGGTTAAGCTCTCCTGGAATATTGACTTTTTTTTTTTTTTTTTGAGATGGGGTCTCGCTCTGTCACCCAGGCTGGAGTGCAGTGGCGCAATCTCGGCTCAGTGTCAGCTCCGCCTCCTGGGTTCACGCCATTCTCCTGCCTCAGCCTCCCGAGTAGCTGGGACTACAGGTGCCCGCCACCATGCCCAGCTAATTTTTTGTATTTTTAGTAGAGACAGGGTTTCACCATGTTAGCCAGGATGATCTCGATCTCCTGACCTCGTGATCCACCCGCCTCGGCCTCCCAAAGTGCTGGGATTACAGGCAGGAGCCACCGCGCCCGGCCGGAATATTGACTTCTTGACTGGCATATTCTGAGTAATAATGATATAATGCTTGTAGTTGGTAAGGCTTACTTGGAAATTATGACATAAAGTAAGTACTAAATGACAGTCTTGTTTGGTTATCCGATACCAGCTAAATTGGTCATGCTCAGGAGTCTCGGCTATCAATATTTGCCCATCTTCTAAATAGCATTATTGGGTTTTGCTTTTCAATAATCTTAAAATGCATCTCTGCTGTAAATAAAGAGGAAATTATGAAATGACTTTAGACATTCAAGTTTGAGGCTAGTATTCTTATGAAAATAAGCAATCCATTTTCCCAATACAACCCATTCCTGTTCAGCAGTCATAGCCCTTGCTGTGACAGAAAATTCCAATTTCTATGGCAAGATAAGAGTTGCCAAGCACTTGCTAAGGTCAGTAACATGATTCATGGAAGCAAAACTGGAAATTCTTGGAAAGGCTAGGTGCTGGTTTATGCAGCTGGTCTGATGACAGGCACAGAAGATAGCTCAGGAAGGCAGACTTTGGAACACTACATGTGGATCTTTCCACAAACATGAATCGATCTTGGAAAGTTTATTCAGTTTATTGGACATGGTAGTCTTCTTCCCTATCAGGGATGAATGCTTCCATTGACCGATGTCAAAAGACTAAATCCCACCATTAGTTTCAGAAATCTCAAAGAACAGAGCTTTAAAAGAGGTACAAGTGTTTTCTTCTTTTAAGAGATATTTGAAACTCTGGCAAGGGTCTTGAACTATAATTTGTATAAATTGGGATGCATTCATGGAAAAAGAGGCTATTGTGCAAACTACTGGGATTCAGGGATACTGACATAAAAATGAGTAAATTTAGACTTTACTTTTCCTTCTCCTGCTGATTGAATTTACTTGATGCCCTTAGATGAGTCACGCAATGTCTCTGTATCTCAACTTTTTCCTTTGAAAATGTGAATAAGGTTGATATACAGTACAAATAAGAGTTTGTTTATAGTCCATGGCTCTTTGGATATTTTGTATATACTTGTAACACTGCCTGTATTCCAAATAAATTCTTCAATAAATCAGATTTTGGAAAAACCCGACAAGAAGATGGCAAACCCTATCTATTTTTTGTTTGAAGCCGATTCATGACAGAAAAATGAGGTTTGATATTCATTGCCTTTTCTTCTCCCTCAAATACCAATTTTTTGGAACAAAACAGAACTGCTGTTTCTTTCAAGTTATTTTTTCAAGAAGAATTTGAACTTGCTCATTGCATTTTATTCTAAAGAAACTGTGCTTTTAAAAGCCCTCTCCCTATATATGGTACAAGCAAATTGTTTTGACATTAAATTTGTTATCTTTTTAATTTTAAAGTAATTGACTCTGAGACCCCTCTCTTTTAAACTAAGAATATAAAATTTCTCAAAAATTATCCTGAATAAAATTGATAATAAAGGGTTTTATAGAACTTGCCTCAGTTTAGCAATAAAACTCTAATTCAGATTCTGTTGTTAATTTCAGAATGAGGAGATAGTAGAAAACAAGGCGACACTTATTGCCAAGAGAGATCTTTAAGTTACATCATTTATTGATTGGATTATTTTACTTGTGTAATGAGATTCTTGATTCTAATTACATATACCTTAAAATTATTTAATTAAATGTGAAGTTGGATTTCGAACTTGTTTGCTTAATGGAATCACCGGAGGAACTTACAATTGGTGCATATACAGATCTTTCCTCCAGATATCCTGATTCAATTGATCTGGGTTTGGCTTTGGCATCAGGAGTTTAAAGAGCTCATCATGTGATCTTAATAGTGCAGCCACTGGTCTAGAGATGGGACATGACTGGGAATCAAAAAGCATCGGCTTCAATAACAATCCTCATTAAATAGAAGGTACCTGAGGATAAGGCAGGAGGCAGAAGGCAAATACTACATCTACCATACCACCTCTAGCTAAGATAAAGCTTCAAGATGATAGATTAGGTTTTTTTATTCTTCTTATCTAGAAGATCTGACCTTGCAAAATATTGTTTTGGATTGGCAGTGATGAAATTGTCATAGCTTCCAGAGGGGTTATCTAATTCTCTAATGTGTACATTTTCTGTATTATAGTAATAATGGATAGAAATAAGTCGTTGGCCTTTTAAAATCAGTTTTTTGGCAACAGCAGCACAATGTAATAAAAAATAAAAGCATATTCTAAGGCTCCAGTGTAATTTCTCTTTCAAAAGCTTTGAGACCAATTTTTGTTATAAGTATAATGAAAAACCTTGCTTTGTCATGAGTATTGAATACTTAAAAGGGTCTGAACAGAATTTGAAAAATTTCTAGAGAAAGTTGAATTGACTTTTGTATAAGCATATTCACTCAGAAAATACACTAGCCAATGACATGTCTAAACATTTCGTTCTCTAATAAAAATATGAACTGCTACCCTAGGAAATGAAATAGGAAAGACAGCATAAATAACTGTTTCAATGATTACAAATATCATCTAGGTGCTGTGTCCTGTGTGTACCTTGGTGATAGACTGTCATCTCACCTTCTAGTCTTCCTGCACACAACCAAGTAAGATGAGCACTACTAGTTCCCAGGTTGGAGAAATTTGAAGTTTAGAGTGAACTGTGATGAAGGTTAGCTCTGGAAGTGATGCTGACACCTTCTGATACAGAATTTATCTCTAAGTTCCTTTAGAGGCTCAGAAAACCTCATCGGGATAACTTTTCAATTTTTCTTTGGCTGACAATTAAAAGAAAACATTTTTCTAATTATGCAATTCGGAAATGATTCCAGTTGATTCCAATATCATCAAACACTTTCCATATTGAGTGGACTTGATAAAAGATTACATTAATTCATGTAATAAAATAGAAAAACTATAATTGAAATCTGAATGAGGGAAGACATACAATAATGCAAGATGGGGAAAAACGACTTTAAAATATGCAGGTCATGGTGTTCTACACAGTTACTACAGTTGAGCAACAGATTTGGTTCTAGGTTTCCTGGTTTTCAAAGAAAAAAGGGCACAAGAAAAAGATTACATATTTTTATGTCATCTCGGAAAAGAAAACACACTAGTTCTCAGGGAAAAATTCACATTGTTCTTAGAAAGACAGACAAGAATAAACTCCTCAAAAATCATTATCGGAGACAGGAGGGCTGAACTGTTCTATGCCCTCCTCAGTCAGTAAATTCCTTAAATATTTAGAGTCTGCTACTTCTGTCAACAACTTTGAGAAAGCTGAATATCAATTTATGCTGACTCGGTGGATCCAAAGTGTGCTATCAAGTCTTTTCATAGAGACTTCATCATTAACCAAGTCTGAAGAGATGTGTGAGGGGCTGTGTTTATGCAAACCCACCAATTCTCAAAGAGTGTCACTATTCTTGTTATATAACACTGTTATGTCTCTCATTTGGATTCATTCCTGAAACCAAAGTGATATCCACATTAACCAATTGGATCCATGGATCCATGTTGCTTTTAATTTATACAGAAGTTATAGACTGTTCTGGGTGAAATTAAGACAGGGGTTCTTGTCCCTACCACTGTCTCAGAATCTCCTATGGAAAATGTATAAAAATCCTGGGGCTCTATGTGAGTTTCACAAAGTCAGAATATCTGAGAGGTGAAGGTCTAGCATCAATATTTTAAAAAAGTTTTGCAGGTGATTTTGAAGCAACGTCAGAATTGAAAATAACTGCAGAAGTAGTTGCTACCGTCTGCCAAAGAAAAAGATTATGCAGTGCATTAGAAGGAGGAGAAGGAGGAAGAGAAACTGTTAACGACCACCTTAGAGAGTTGATTGGTACCAACTTCTGTATTTTATAACTGCCTTAGAACATAGCCAACTCTTTACAAAAATTTCCTCATGTGTTGCTTATAAATATCATGGCATTTAAAAACCATAACAGCATAGTTTCTTGTATTCCTGTAGCACATTTTATTAAAAATGACTTCATAATACATTAAAACTTCTGTAATAACTTGATCCAAAATAGAGGTAACCTTTTGCCACCTCTGTTTTCTGCACTGATCTCATGTATCTTCAATTCCTTTCACTTCCATTAAGACGGTTTGTGTAAGAGGCCCTGGATGGGGTGGAATGGAGGTTATACAGAGCCTAGTAAAGTCAAAATGACTTCCAGAACTTTCCTTGTCATTATGTCTCATTTCTGTAGTTACTATGACCAAGAACAGATGGTCTGTGAAACCCAATAGCTGTATATGATGTTACCTCAAACAAGTACTTCTGATGGTTCAGGGGTGCAGACAGGTAATTGATACTGAAATACCATTTCCAGAGTTGGACGTCTGGCTTATCTCTGAAGTCAGATTTTAGTGTGTTCTCTTTATGAACTTTTTTAGTGCATCTTTTATATCCATGTCTCACATATGTCAGTGTGAATAATTTCAAATTGAAATGTATTTTAAATAAGAAAAATTGATGTGTAGTTTAAATTAGAAGGATAGAGCTTATTCTTGTTTTGGTTCATGAATTTGACACTCTGTCATTGAGTTGGATTGGCTTTAAGTCTTGTGGTTTGTGGTTACAATCCCCCTCAAAATCCCCAATTTTAAGGGCCTAAAATCCATCTTTTTTATCCTCTCTCTTTGCTTAGAGACCACATCATAATACACAGGTGCCAGAGATGCTTTCCACTCTCTTTTTTTTTTCCCCTCGGTGTACTAATCTGTGTCTCTCTCTTCTTTTTCCCCCCCTAAAATCCAGTTTATTTTTTGTGTTATGAACAGATATAGTCAGTCAGTGTAATCAGGCTTTTCTGCATGTGTAATAATGTTATCAAAATAAGTTTTCCCACAAGACTCTTCTTCAACTACTCTGAAAATCTGTGTCTGACAACCTACCCAAAGAAGGCTCTTGAAAATCACCTCTTAAAATTTGGAAGAAAATGTGGCCAAGTCTTTCCTATAACATTTACTGCACTACAAATGACTAAAGAACAATTTATGTTTTAAAAGATGACCAATACAACAGTTGAGATCAGGAAATTAATATTTTAGTGCTCTTTGCTCCAGTTTTAGCCAGCATGCTACAGTCCACTTTTTGTTTATTCTGGGGGTTGGGGGAGTGCACAAAGTGGGGCATTGTCATCCTCCTGTGGAATTTTATTTTCCTCAAAGTTTTGGTTCATATCAGTGAGTACTATTGCTGTTATGTAAATTAAATGAGACATCATCTGTCTGTGAGCCAGTAATGCCTTTCATCTTTATGTTCTTTTTCTACTCTGTCTCTTTTCAGTGCTTTCAAAAATGCACTCTTCTTACCACTGTGTCAGTTTCGTTAGACAAGGTTGCTGATTAAGTTTGTCAACAGGCAAAGAGGAGTTTGAGTGATGACCCTCTTTCACTGAATTTGTTGATGGACTAAAATTCTTGGCAGTTGATTTAAAAGCATTAAAGTTGCCAATGCCATATGTAGACTCATGAGGAAAAGAAGTCCCAACTTTATTCTCTTTAGTTGGGCTTTTCCATTGCATAGGTTTTGTAGGTAGAGCAGCAGATTTAGAGACTAAATCTTTGTAAACACTTGAATGACTTCCGTTCTTACCTGGCTGTTACTGAAGATATCCTACTACTGGGAATCCAGCTGGCTGTGAGTCTATTACTTTGTATTACACAGCTTAATGACCAGAGCTCAATACATTGGCCCTCAGTACCTTGATTAATACCTTGGAGCTCTAGATTTACGATTCGGAGGTATTCCCACACACCTGCAGCTAAAGATCTGTTCTGATTTGGTTCTCTCTCATGTTCAAGATTTAAAAATAGAAAATTCTCAGCCTCAAACCGCTTGCAATCGCTCTTGTCTTCTTTCTTCCTCATTTCATTGTCAGGGATGTTGTTTTGATATAGACTTGTCTTTTCCCAGAACGGAAAATACTGCTATAAGAACAGGAACTTCTACCATGGTATCCGCCTCGATGATTTATGTGTTCAGTACCATTTCTTCCATGTGTATGCCATCCATTTTTTTCTTTGCATACAAAGTTACCACCATTAAGACATCCAACACCAGAATCAAAGTCATCTGAAGAGTTGTGTTGTTGATAATTTATATCATAACAATTTTATGTCCATGAAAAGTTTTCATAATGCTTCTCAAAATTCAATAACAACTTTGTTGATGATGGTGGAGTAGGAAAATCAAGGCAGGATGGAGCAAAGTCACACTGTGCCATTTACATCCAGTCTCTCCAACTCAGTGAAACCAGGCTTCAACACCTCACGGCAAGTCCAAATTCCAAGAGGACTGCACAGGAAGGTACTGGTTTTTTCTCTGTAATATTTATGTGTTCAAGTCAAAATTTTTTTCTTCTGAAATAATATCCAAGTTCTTCGAAGATACCTAACCTATGGCTATTTGACATAAGGTCACTTTAAATCACCTACCCATACTTCTGTTTTAAAGTTTTTTTAAAAAATATAATTTTATATGTAATCTATGTATAATTTTTTAAAAAGAAAGAAAACCAATAATCTTGTGTTGGGCTGTACTGAACATTATTTTTTTGTAAATGAATGTTGTAGAAATGAGGACTTTGGTTGATCCCACATTTACTTTCTTTCTATATGTCATATATATAAAATGCACGTGTGTGTGTGTGTGTTTTCTTTAGAGATAGATTCTTGCTAGTTGCCCAGGCTGGTCTCAAACTCCTGGCTTCAAGTGATGCTCCTGCCTCGACCTCCCAAAATGCTGAAATCATAGGCATGTGCCACCATACCTGTACCTCTTTTAAAGTTTTTATATGGCTATCTCCAGAATTAGCCAAGTTTCTTAGATTTAAGATCAAAGCCTTCTTTATTATTCTATGTACTTGTCACTATTGTACTTATCTACTCCACCTGAAATATCTAATTCATGAGCCAAATAGCAAAAAGAAAACTTCATATCTGAAGAGCATTCTTAAACATCAGCATCAACAGAGACACACATAGCTATCTCAATACTACCATGCTGCTGGGAAGCTGCAACATCTTAAACCTCCACATACATAAAATAGAAAAATCTCTGTGTTCTTTCAATGTCTTCATTTAGAAAAGCTGTCCCGTTGTGACATGAAAAGGACTGAGGTCAACCTCCTAAAACTTTTAACAAAACTAAAAATAAACTGCCATGAAACTTTAGCAATATCTAAACAGTCACTTGAAAATTCTAAAAATCAGAGCGCCTCTCCTCCTCCAAAGGAACACAACTCCACACCAGCAACAGAACAAAGCTGGATGGAGAATGACTTTGATGAGTTGAGAGAAGAAGGCTTCAGACGACCAAACTTCTCTGAGCTAAAAGAGGAAGTTCGAACCCACCACAAAGAAGTTAAAAACCTTGAAAAAAGATTAGACGAATGGCTAACTAGAATAACCAATGTAGAGAAGTCCTTAAATGACCTGATGGAGCTGAAAACCATGGCACGAGAACTACGTGACGAATGCACAAGCTTCAGTAGCCGATTCGATCAACTGGAAGAAAGGGTATCAGTGATGGAAGATGAAATGAATGAAATGAAGCGAGAAGTTTAGAGAAAAAAGAATAAAAAGAAACAAACAAAGCCTCCAAGAAATATGGGACTATGTGAAAAGACCAAATCTATGTCTGATTGGTGTACCTGAAAGTGAAGGGGAAAATGGAACCAAGTTGGAAAACACTCTGCAGGATATTATCCAGGAGAACTTCCCCAACCTAGCAACGCAGGCCAACATTCAAAATCAGGAAATACAGAGAACGCCACAATGATAAGCCTCGAGAAGAGCAACTCCAAGACACATAATTGTCAGATTCACCAAAGTTGAAATGAAGGAAAAAATGTTAACGGCAGCCAGAGAGAAAGGTCGGGTTACCTACAAAGGGAAGCCCATCAGACTAACAGCTGATCTCTCAGCAGAAACTCTACAAGCCAGAAGAGAGTGGGGGCCAATATCCAACATTCTTTTTTTTTTTTTGAGACAGAGTCTCGCTCTTTCACCCAGGCCGACTGCAGTGGCGCTATCTCGGCTCACTGCAAGCTCCGCCTCCTGGGTTCATGCCATTCTCCTGCCTCAGCCTCCTGAGTAGCTGGGATTACAGGCGCCCGCCACCATGCCCAGCTAATTTTTTGTATTTTTAGTAGAGATGGGTTTTCACCGTGCTAGCCAAGATGGTCTTGATCTCCTGACCTCGTGATCCACCCACCTCGGCCTCCCAAAGTGCTGAGATTAAAGGCGTGAGCCACCGCACCCGGCCCAATATTCAACATTCTTAAAGAAAAGAATTTTCAACCCAGAATTTCATATCCAGCCAAACTAAGCTTCATAAGTGAAGGAGAAATAAAATACTTTACAGACAAGCAAATGCTGAGAGATTTTGTCACCACCAGGCCAGCCTTACACAGCTCCTGAAGGAAGCACTAAACATGGAAAGCAACAACCAGTACCAGCCACTGCAAAAACATGCCAAATTGTAAAGACCATCAATGCTAGGAAGAAACTGCATCAACTAACGAGCAAAATAACCAGCTAACATCATAATGACAGTATCAAATTCACACATAACAATATTAACCTTAAATGTAAATGGGCTAAATGCTCCAATTAAAAGACACAGACTGGCAAATTGGATAAAGAGTTAAGGCCCATCAGTGTGCTGTATTCAAAAAACCCATCTCATGTGCTGAGACACACATAGACTCAAAATAAAGGGATGGAGGAAGATCTACCAAGCAAATGGAAAACAAAAAAAGGCAGGGGTTGCAATCCTAGTCTTGGATAAAACAAACTTTAAACCAAAAAAGATCAAAAGAGACAAAGAAGGCCATTACATAATGGTAAAGGGATCAATTCAACAAGAAGAGCTAACTATCCTAAATACATATACACCCAATATAGGAGCACCCAGATTCATAAAGCAAGTCCTTAGAGACCTACAAAGAGACTTAGACTCCCACACAATAATAATGGGAGACTTTAAAACCCCACTGTCAACATTAGACAGATCAATGAGACAGAAAGTTAACAAGGATATCCAGGAATTGAACTCAGTTCTGCACCAAGCAGACCTAATAGACATCTACAGAACTCTCCACTCCAAATCAACAGAATATACATTTTTTTTCAGCACCACACCACACCTATTCCAAAATTGACCACATAGTTGGAAGTAAAGCACTCCTCAGGAAATGTAAAAGAACAGAAATTATAACAAACTGTCTCTCAGACCACAGTGCAATCAAACTAGAACTCAGGATTAAGAAACTCACTCAAAACCGCTCAACTACATGGAAACTGAACAACCTGCTCCTGAATGACTACTGGGTACATAACAAAATGAAGGCAGAAATAAAGATGTTCTTTGAAACCAACGAGAACAAAGACACAACATACCAGAATCTCTGGGACACATTTACAGCACTGTGTAGAGGGAAATTTATAGCACTAAATGCCCACAAGAGAAAGCAGGACAGATCTAAAATTGACACCCTAACATCACAATTAAAAGAACTAGAGAAGCAAGAGCAAACACATTCAAAAGCTAGCAGAAGGCTAGAAATAACTAAGATCAGAGCAGAACTGAAGGAGATAGAGACACAAAAAACCCTTCAAAAAATCAATGAATCCAGGAGCTGGTTTTTTGAAAAGATCAACAAAATTGATAGACCGCTAGCAAGACTAATAAAGAAGAAAAGACAGAAGAATCAAATAGACGCAATAAAAAAAGATAAAGGGGATATCACCACCGATACCACAGAAATACAATCTACCATCAGAGAATACTATAAACACCTCTACGCAAATAAACTAGAAAATCTAGAAGAAATGGATAAATTCCTCGACACATACACCCTCCCAAGACTAAACCAGGAAGAAGTTGAATCTCTGAATAGACCAGCAACAGGCTCTGAAACTGAGGCAATAATTAAAAGCTTACCAACCAAAAAAAGTCCAGGACCAGATGGATTCACAGCCGAATTCTACCAGAGGTACAAGGAGGAGCTGGTACCATTCCTTCTGAAACTATTCCAATCAATAGAAAAAGAGGGAATCCTCCCTAACTCATTTTATGAGGCCAGCATCATCCTGATACCAAAGCCTGGCAGAGACAAAACAAAAAAAGAGAAGTTTAGACCAATATCCCTGATGAACATCGATGCAAAAATCCTCAATAAAATACTGGCAAACCGAATCCAGCAGCACATCAAAAAGCTTATCCACCATGATCAAGTGGGCTTCATCCCTGGGATGCAAGGCTGGTTCAACACATGCAAATCAATAAATGTAATCCAGCATATACACAGAACCAAAGACAAAAACCACATGATTATCTCAACAGATGCAGAAAAGGCCTTTGACAAAATTCAACAGCCCTTCATGCTAAAAATTCTCAATAAATTAGGTATTGATGGGACGTGTCTCAAAATAGTCAGAGCTATTTATGACAAACCCACAGCCAATATCGTACTGAATGGGCAAAAACTGGAAGCATTCCCTTTGAAAACTGGCACAAGACAGGGATGCCCTCTCTCACCACTCGATGTCCTCTGTCACCACTCCTATCCAACATAGTGTTGGAAGTTTTGGCCAGGGCAATCAGGCAGGAGAAAGAAATAAAGGGTATTCAGTTAGGAAAAGAGGAAGTCAAATTGTCCCTGTTTGCAGATGACATGATTGTATATGTAGAAAACTCCACTGTCTCAGCCCAGAATCTCCTCAAGCTGATAAGCAACTTCAGCAAAGTCTCAGGATACAAAATCAATGTGCAAAAATCACAAGCATTCTTATACACCAATCACAGACAAACAGAGAGCCAAATCATGAGTGAACTCCCATTCACAATTGCTTCAAAGACAATAAAATACCTAGGAATCCAACTTACAAGGGATGTGAAGGACCTCTTCAAGGAGAACTACAAACCACTGCTCAATGAAATAAAAGGATACAAACAAATGGAAGAACATTCCATGCTCATGGATAGGAAGAATCAATATCGTGAAAATGGCCATACTGCCCAAGGTAATTTATAGATTCAATGCCATCCCCATCAAGCTAACAATGACTTTCTTCACAGAAGTGGAGAAAACTACTTTAAAGTTCATATGGAACCAAAAAAGAGCCCACATTGCCAAGTCAATCCTAAGCCAAAAGAACAAAGCTGGAGGCGTCATGCTACCTGACTTCAAACTATACTACAAGGCTACAGTAACCAAAACAGCATGGTACTGGTACCAAAACAGAGATATAGACCAATGGAACAGAACAGAGCCCTCAGAAATAATACCACACATCTACAACCATCTGATCTTTGACAAACCTGACAAAAACAAGAAATGGGGAAAGGATTCCCTATTTAACAAATGGTGCCGGCAAAACTGGCTAGTTATATGGAGAAAGCTGAAACTCGATCCCTTCCTTACACCTTATACAAAAATTAATTCAAGATGGATTAAAGACTTAAATGTTAGACCTAAAACCATAAGAACCCTAGAAGAAAACCTAGGCAATACCATTCAGGACATAGGCATGGGCAAGGACTTCATGTCTAAAACACCAAAAGCAATGGCAACAAAAGCCAAAATTGACAAATGGGATCTAATTAAACTAAAGAGCTTCTGCATAGCAAAAGAAACTACCATCAGATTGAACAGGCAACCTACAGAATGGGAGAAAATTTTTGCAATCTACTCATCTGACAAAGGGCTAATATCCAGAATCTACAAAGAACTTAAACAAATTTACAAGAAAAAAAACTCCATCAACAAGTAGGCGAAGGATATGAACAGACACTTCTCAAAAGAAGACATTTATGCAGCCAAAAGACACATGAAAAAATGCTCATCATCACTGGCTATCAGAGAAATGCAAATCAAAACCACAATGAGATACCATCTCACACCGGTTAGAATGGCAATCATTAAAAAGTCAGGAAAGAACAGGTGCTGGAGAGGATGTGGAGAAATAGGAACACTTTTACACTGTTGGTGGGACTGTAGACTAGTTCAACCACTGTGGAAGACAGTGTGGCGATTCCTCAGGGATCTAAAACTAGAAATACCATTTGACCCAGCCATCCCATTACTGGGTATATACCCAAAGGATTATAAGTCATGCTGCTATAAAGACACATGCACACATATGTTTATTGCAGCACTATTCACAATAGCAAAGACTTGGAACCAACCCAAATGTCCATCAATGATAGACTGGATTAAGAAAATGTGGCACCTATACACCATGGAATACTATGCAGCCATAAAAAATGATGAGTTCATGTCCTTTGTAGGGACATGGATGAAGCTGGAAACCATCATTCTCAGCAAACTATGGCAAGGACAAAAAACCAAACACTATATGTTCTCACTCATAGGTAGGAATTGAACAATGAGAACACTTGGACACAGGAAGGGGAACATCACACACCAGGGCCTGTTGTGGGGTAGGGGAGGGGGGAGGGATAGCATTAGGAGATATACCTAATGTAAATGACGAGTTAATTGGTGCAGCACACCAACATGGCACATGTAATACATATGTAACAAACCTGCACGTTGTGCACATGTACCCTAGAACTTAAAGTATAATAAAAAAAAATTAAAAAAAAAGAAACTGCTGAAACTATTCATTACACAAATCAAACATGGCTTACAGTTTTGGCTGAAGAATACCAACAATAGGAGAGGGGTTAGAGTAGGTAGGAAAATACCACCAGCTGAAATACTTTAACCAGTTATGTCATTTGTTTGAACCAAAGTACTGAAGAAATGCCTGTGTCTCTTTTTAAGTACCTTGTTGAATTGTTCACTACTATCAATTCACTTCAGAGACAATTCTTGCCAATTTTAATAAACTTCTGGGGCAAAGTTATAAAAAATTGTACTTCTAAAATGGACACTTGAAATATCTAGGAACTTTTACACAAAACCTAGAAGATGATCTTCATATCTTCAGTCACCCACTGGGTTGGGCAGCAGGAGAAACTTCTGACTAAGCAACTGCTCATGCCCTAGCGGGGAAATAAAAGAGCTCTGATTCTTTCTTCCGAAGTTGTTTTGTTCAATCTCAGGGTCTGTTGATCTCTTATTTTGGGGCTACAGGAACGAGTATCCCTGCTCTACCTGTTAAACATTTTGACTGGCATATTTACCAGGGCGTTGGGTAATTGCTATACTTGGGAAGGAGTTCAGAGAGTAGTTTTTGACTCTTTCTATGCCTGTGCTTTTTATGGTATATAAAATTTATTCTGGGCCGGGCGCGGTGGCTCACGCTTATAATCCCAGCACTTTGGGAGGCCGAGGCGGGTGGATCATGAGGTCAGGAGATCAAGACCACGGTGAAACCCCGTCTCTACTAAAAATACAAAAAATTAGCCGGGCGTGGTGGCGGGCGCCTGTAGTCCCAGCTACTCGGAGAGGCTGAGGCAGGAGAATGGCGTGAACCCGGGAGGCGGAGCTTGCAGTGAGCCGAGATTGCGCCACTGCACTCCAGCCTGGGCGACAGAGTGAGACTCCGTCTCCAAAAAAAAAAAAAAAAAAAAAAATTATTCTGTTTGGGGTTGAAAATTTTGACTACAACGTATGCAAATAAATTAGGAAAGGTATTTCAATTCGTATGATAGGCATGAACAAATGAACTTCCTCTGACACTAGACATTTTCAACACTATTATAGTCTGCATTTAAAGAGGTACAAATAACAGTATCATATCCATTAATATTTACATATTAGGCACTCATTTGTACATGGCACTGAGCTAGGAGCTGTGAAGCATTAGAAATTGTGTATCTCAAAGTCCTCACTCTCAAGGAATTGAAAGTTTGATTGATTAGGGAAGACTTAAAAATTTCACAAACATTGGAGAATTCACTACATTTTAACTTGGAGCTTACTTTCCCACTTTCTTCCTTGTTATGCCTGATCTGCAGAATGCTACTACAGAATATTGCAAAACCACATGACCGCCTGTTACACATCTATAAATGTCTTCTTCATCTGGCATTTCAGCGGTACTCTTACTTCATTCTAATCAATTTCTTTTCCCAGTTCTTATAACAACTATTTCACATCTTTATCACTTTTCTTGGGTCCTCTTATTTGCCTTAATTCTTTGCGATTTTATTGCCATTTATTTCCTGACTTAGGTTTATCAATGCATCATCTTATCCTGTATTAAAGGAACATACTTTTTCTGAATTCTAATTATCAGCTGACAGTTTCATCATTTACTCAGTTTGATCATTTACTCATCATTTCATCATTTACTCAGACAATCAGGCAGGTAATCTTGGTACCATCTTTGACCTCCAGTTTTCTTGTTCTCCATGTCTGATTAGTATAAGCGATGCTGTCCATTTAGGATCTGAAGGTAAAAAAATTTACATGGGACCAGACAAAAAAGAAGTATTGGAATAATACTTAGTTGTGTTGACAAAATTTGTTCTGGAAACTGATGTATGAATGTTCTTGCCTTTCTTTTTTTTGAGTGTTTTTAGCTGTGAGTAACTGTTACATGCATGTTCTTTGCTTACAGTCATGTCCTGAGGTGGGAGTTGTTTATTTCTATCCCGATGACCTGAGGTTCTCTCCATGTCTGGACTTGGTTATAATTAACTTGGGTCATATGAGTCATATTAGTTTTTTTATTGGCCTCTGTGCCTCTGTTTCTTTATTCTGACTTAAGTCACCTATGTTGCCTAATTCCAGCCTCTATATTCCCCTTGTAGTTTTGTTTTTGTTCCTCTGATATTGGCTTTGATATGATTTTTGTTTTTGCTCTTGGATATCCTTTAAAGGTCTTCTTCTCCCCCACTGTTGTAATAACTGCCCACTAACTTGTCTTCGTGCCTCCAGTCTTGCCCATCCCTTCAGCTTTCACATTAGTACTCTCCACCTGCAATTTCTTGTTCATGTAACATAAGATCTTTCACGTCAGTTTCTACTTGCGTCTCCGCCTGCTCTCCATATGCACAATTTTCCTGCTATAGTGTACTATTCACTGTGGCCCAGCAAGTTTGGATTTGGCACCGTTTAAGAGAGTCCAGGAGTGGTCTATTCTTTCTCATCTGAAGAAAAACCAGTAACAATACAAAAGCACACTATAACGATGAACAAAGAACATTGAAATAATTTTAAAGAAATGTAAAAACCACAACAAAACCATAAAATGCCTAGGTAATCAAGTGATGCTATAAGGGTAATGAAATATCAATTTCAACTGTCAAATTGATATACAATTTTCAAATAACAAACCTAGTATAGATGATGTTTGATTGTGGGTAATCTCACAGACATATCATGAACAATTGTCTTCTCTCTTGCATCATTAATTTTCTCTCACTATACAGAAGAAAAGAACTTAGAATAGCTCAAAGAATCTTGCCAGAGAAGAACAAAGTTAGAGACTCTAATTATTTGATTTCGAGAATTACTACAGAGCTACAGCAACCAAGACAGAGTGGTGCTAACATGAAAATGGACAAATAGATCCCTGGAACAGAATGAAATTCCACAAATAGACATAAATGTACAATCAACTGATTTCTGAAAAGGTTGCAAATTCATTTTAATTCAATTCAATTCAATGGGTAAAGAAAAGTCTTTTCAACAAATAGGCCTGTAAGAATTGGTAAATATAAAGGAAAAAAGGAACTTTGACATTCATCTTATGCTGCACCCAAAATTAATTTGAATGAAATGTGAACCTAACATAAAAACTAAAATTGTAAAATTTCTATAGGAGAAAGCTTCTTTCATAAAAACAAAAGCTTCTACAATATCTTCATGATCTGAGGGTGGGCAAAGATTTCTTAGCAAGGACACTGAAAGCACTAAATGTAATAGAAAGAAAAATATATTTACCTTGAGGGGTGGAGGAAGATGGTTGAAAAGAAGCCTACACTGTTTGTCCTTCCCACAGGTACAGCAAATTTTAACAACTATCTGCACACAGAAAAGCATCATCACAAGAACCCCAAAAATCAGGCGAGCAATCATAGTATCCAATTTTAACTTCATATTGTGGAAAGAGGCATTGAGGAGGACAGGAAAGACAGTCTTGAGTTGCTGACGCCATCCGTCCGGTCCCTCATCCCCTGGCAGCAGTTATATGGCATGGAGAGAGAATCTGTGCACTTTGGGAAGGAGAGTGCAGTGGCTAGGGGACTTTATATTGAACTCAGTGCTGCTCTGTCACAGTGAGGAATAAAGCTGTGCTGGGCTCAGGCAGCACCCGTGCACAGAGAAAGCATTTGGACCAGCTATGGCCAGAGGGGAACCGCCCATCTCAGCAGTGGGACTTGAGTTTCTTGGCAAGCGTAGCCACTGGGGGCTAAAGTGCTTTGTACTCCTAGTTAACTTGAAAGGCAGTCTAGGAAACAAGCAATTCCTAGGCAACTTCTGGTGCTAGTCTAGACTTAGAACCAGTGAACTAGGGTGGCATGTGACCTAGGGAGACACCAGCTGGCTCAGCTAAGAAAGTGCCTGCACCATCCCTCCTCCAACCGCAGGTAATGCAGCTCACAGCAACAAAAGTGACTCCTTCCTTCTGCTTAAGGAGAGGTGAGCAAAGAGTAAAGAGGACTTTGTCTTGCATCTTGGACACCAGCTGAGCCATAATAGGATAGGGCACTGGGAAAAGTTGTGCAGCCCCCATTCCAGGCCCTAGCTTCTCCATGACATTTTTAGACATTCCTGGATGGGCCAAAAGGAAATGCACTGCTTTGAAGAAAAGGACCCAGTCCTGTCAGTACTCATTATTTGCTGACTTACGAAGCTTTGGGCCCTGAGTAACCAGCAACACCCAGGGAGTACACCATGGGTCTTGACCTCTGAGATGTGCTGGCTTCAGGGGTGACACAGCACATTCCCAGGTGTGGTGGCTATGGTGAAAGACTCTTTCTATTTGAGAAAAGCAGAGGGAAAAGTAAAGGGAACCTTGTCTTGCACCTTAGGCACCAGTGCTTGGCCACAGTGGGGTAAAGCAAAAAGCAGACTCTTGGGGTTCCTGAGTTCAGGCCTAGGCTCTTGGACAGCATTTCTGGACCTGCCCTAGGCCAGAGGGGAGCCCACTGCCCTGAAGGGTGAGTCCCAGGCCTGGCAGCATTCACCACAAGCTGACAGAACAGCCCTTGGGCTTTAGGTGAACATTGGCAGTGGCCTGGCAGAACCCCCTGCCAAATGATGGTGGTGACCACAGGGAGAGGCTCCTCTGTCTTTGGAAAGAGGAGGGAAGAGCAGGAAGGACTTTGTGTTGTGGTTTGAGTACCAGCTTAAGCACGGCAGAATAGAACATCCGGTAAATTGCTAAGATTTTTGACTCCAATCCGTGGATCCCATACAGCATCTCTGGTCAGGCCCAGGGCCTCAGGTAACTCATGAAGGGAAGCGCCTTGGGCAAGGCCCAGTGTTTTGCTGGCTTCAGGTCTGACGCAGCCCAGTTCCAGTGGTGGTGGCCACAAAGGTAACTGCATCACCATACCCCCAGTACCAGGTGGCTCAGCACAAAGAGAAAGACTATTTGTTTGTAAGAAAATAAGGGAAAATAACAAGAGTCTCTGCCTGGTAATCAGAGAATTCCTCTAGAGCTTATCCAAGACTACTAAGGCAGTACCTCTACAAGTCTGCAAAAACCAGAACATTATTGGGCATGGGGGCCAATTCCCTTTGAATACCTGGAAAGCCTTCCCAAGGAGGACAGGTACAAACAAGCCCAGACTGTGAAGACTACAATAAATACCTAACTCTTCAATGCCCAGACACTGACTAACATCTACAAGCATCAACACCATTCAGGAAAACATGACCTCACCAAATGAACTAAATAGATCATCAGGAACCAATCCTGGAAAAACAGACATATATGACCTTTCAGACAGATAATTCAAAATAGTTGTGTTGAGGTAACTCAAAGAAATTCAAGATAACACAGAGAAGGAATTCAGAATTCTATCAAATAAATTTAATGAAGAGATTGAAATAATTAAAAAGAATCAAGCAGAAATTATGGAGTTCAAAAATGCAATTGACATGCTGAAGAATGTATCAGTCTCTTAATAGCAGAATTGATCTGGCAGAAAAAAGAATTAGTAAGCTTGAAGATAGGCTGTTTGAAAATACATAGAGGAGACAAAAGTAAAAAGAATAAAAACAACGAAGCACACCTACAGGATATGGAAAATTGCCTCAAAAGGGCAAATCTAGTAGTTACTGGCCTTAAATAGAAGATAAAGAGATAGGAATAAAAAGTTTATTCAAAGGAATATTATCAGAGAACTTCCCAAACCTAGAGAAACATATCAGCATTCAAGTACAAGAAGATTATAGAACACCAATCAGTTTTAACCCAAAGAAGACTATCTCCAGGCACTTAATAGTCAAACTCCCAAAGGTTATGAATAAAGGACTTTGTGTTGTGGTTTGAGTACCAGCTTAGCCACAGTAGAACATCCAGTAAATTGCTAAGGTTTTTGACTCCAATCCCTGGATCCCATACAGCATCTCTGGTCAGGCCCAGGGCCTTAGGTAACTCACCATCATGAAGGGAAGGACTTTGGGCAAGGCCTAGAGCTGTGCTAAAAGCAGCAAGAGAAAAGACATAAATAACATAAAATGGAGCTCCAGAATGTCTGGCAGCCAACTTTTCAGTGGAAACCTTACAAGACAGGAGAGAGTGGCATGACATATTTAAAGTACTGAAGGAAAAAGCTTTTACCCCTCTAATAGTATATCCAGTGAAAATATCCTTCAACTATGAAGGAGAAATAAAAACCTTCCCAGACAAACAAAAGATGAGGAATTTAATCAACACCAGACCTGTCCTAAAAGAAATGCTAAAGGAAATTCTTCAGTCTCAAAGAAAAGGACATTAATCAGCAAGAAGAAATCATCTGAAGGTACAAAACTCCCTGGAAATAGTTAAGTACATCGAAAAACACAGAACAGTATAACACTGTAATTTTGGTGTGTAACCTACTAGTCTCTTAAGTAGAAAGACTAAATGATGAACCAATCAAAAATAACTAAAACAGCGTTTCAAGTACAATAAGACATAAAGAGGAGCAACAAAATGTTAAAGAGCTGGGGATGAAATTAAAATGTAGAGTTTTTATTAGTTTTATTTTTGTGTTTGTTTATGCAATCAGTGTTAAGCTGTCATCAGTTTAAAATAATGGATTATAAGACAGTATTTGCAAGCCTTGTGGTAACCTCAAGTTGAAAAACATACAATGGATACACAAAACATAAAAATCAAGAAATTAAAGCATATCAACAGAAAATCACCTTCACTAAAAGGAAGACAGGAAGGAAGGAAAGAAAGAGGAGAAGACCACAAAACAACTAGAAAACAACAAAATGGCAAAAACAACTAGAAAACAACAAAATGGCAAGAGTAACTCCCTACTTATCAATAATAACATTAAATGTAAAGAGACTAAACTCTCAAATCAAAAGACATAAACTGGCTAGATGGATGAAAAAACCAGACCCAAGGCTCTGTTGCCTACAGAAAACAGACAAAATAGATTTCAAGACAAAAACTGTAAGAAGAGACAAAGAAGGTCATTGTATAATAATAAATGGGTCAATTCAGCAAGAGGATGTAATAATTGTAAATATATATGCACCCAACAGTGAAGCACCCAGATAAATATACAAAGCAAATAGTATTATTCTTTAACTTCATTTTAGATTTGGGGGTACATGTGAAAGTTTGTTACACAGATAAACTCATGTGACGAAGGTTTGTTGTGCAGATTATTTCATCACCCAGGTATTAAGTGCAGTACCCAATAATGATCTTTTCTGCTCCTCTCCCTCCTCCCACCTTCCTCCTCAAGTAGAGTCTAGTGTCTGTTGTTCCCTTCTTTGTGTTCATGATTTCACACAGTTTAACTCCCACTTATAAGTGAGAACATGCAGTGTATGATTTTCTGTTCCTGCATTAGTTTGCGCAGGATAATAGTCTCCAGTTCCATACATGTTCCCATAAAAGACATGATGTTATTCTTTTTCCATGGTATATATATATATACCACGTTTTCTTTATCTAATCTGTCACTGCTAGGCATTTAGGTTGATTCTGTGTCTTTGCTATTACAAATAGTGCTGCAATGAACAATTGCATGCATGTGTCTTTATGGTAGAATGATTTATATTCCTCTGGGTATATATCCAGTAAAGGGATTGTTCGAATGGTAGTTCTGCTTTTATCTCTTTGAGGAATTGCCATACTGTAAAGCCAATGTTATTAGAGCTAAAGAGAGAGAAAGACTCCAATACAATAATAGTTGGAGACTTCAACATCCTACCTGCAGCACTGGACAGATCTCCATGACAGAAAGTCAACAAAGAAACATTGGATTTAATCTGCACTATAGAACCAATGGATCTAATAGACATTTACAGAACATTTAATCCAATGGCTGCAGAATACACATTTTTCTCCTTGGCACAGAGATCATTCTCAAGGTTAGACCATATGTTGTCACAAAACAAATCTTAAAACATGCACAAACATTGAAATGATATCAAGCATCTTCTCTAATCTCAATGGAATTAAACTAAAAATCAATAGGAATTTTGGAAACTATACAAACACATAGAAATTAAATAATAGGATCTTGAATAACCAGTAGGCCAATGAAGAAATTAAGAAAGAAATTTAAAAAATTTCTTGAAACAAGTGGTAATAGAAACACAACATACTAAAGCCTATGGGATTCAGTGAAAGCAGTACTAAGAGGTGAATTTATAACTATAAGTGCCTACATCAAAAAAACTTCAAATAAATAAGCTAATGATGCATCTTAAAGAACTAGAAAAGCAAGAGTAAATTGAAATGAAAAAGACAATACAAAAGACCAATAAAACAAAAAGTTGTTTTTTTAAAAAGCTAAACAAAATTGACAAACCTTTAGCCAGACAAACTAAGAAAAAAAGACAGAAGAGCCAAATAAATAAAATGAGAGATGAAACTGGAGACATTACAACTGATACCACAGAAATTCAAAGGATCATTAATGGCCACTATGAACAACTATATGCCAATAAATTGGAAAATCTAGAAGAAATGGATAAATTCCTAGACACATACAACTTACCAAGATTGAACCATGAAGAAATCCAAAACCTGAATAGACCAATAACAAGTAACAAGATTGAAGCTGTAATAAAAAGTCTTCCAGTAAAGAAAAGCCTGGGACTCAATGGCTTTACTGGAAAAACCTAAAGGCCACCAAAAAACTGATAAACAAATTCAGTAAAATTGCAGGATACAAAATCAACATGAAAAAATTGGTAGTATTTCTATACCAAAAGCAAACAATCTGAAAAAGAAATTAAAAATGTAATCCCATTTACCATGGCCACAAATAAAATCAAATGTCTAGGAATTAACCAAAGAAGTGAAAGATCTCTACAATAAAAACTATGAAACACTGATGAAAGAAATTGAAGAAGACAAACAAAAAATGGAAAACTATTCCATGTTCATGGATTCAAAGAATCAATATTGTTAAACTGTCCATACTACCCAAAACAAAATGCAGATTCAATGCAATCCCTCTCAAAATACCAATGATATTCTTCGTAGAAAGAAAAATACAATCTTAAAATTTATGTAGAATCACTAAAGATCCAGAATAGGGAAAGCTATTCTAATCAAAAGGAGCAAAACTGGAGGAATCACATGTCCTAACTTCAAATTATACTACAGAGGTATAGTAACAAAAGTAGCAAGGTATTGGCATAAAAACAGACACACAGACCAATGGAACAGAAAAGAGAACCCAGAAACAAATCCACGCATCTACAGTGAACTTGTTTTCAACAAAGACGCCAAGAACACACACTGAGAAAAAGACAGTCTCTTCAATAAATGGTGCTGGGAAAATTGGATATCCATATGCAGAAGAATGAAACTGGACTCTCATCTCTTGCCATTTATAAAAGTAAAATCAAAATGAATTAAAGACATACATTGAAGACCTCAGCCTATGAAACTACTACAAGGAAACATTGGGGAAAAATCTTCAGAACATTGCTTTGGGCAAAATTTCTTGAGTAATACCCCACAATCACAGGCAACCAAAGCAAAAATGGACAAATGAGATGACATCAAGTTAAAAATCTTCTGCACAGCAATTAGTCAATAAAGTGAAGAGACAACTCATAAAATGGGAGAAAACGTTTGCAAACTACTCATCTGACAAGGCATTAATAACCAGAATATACAAGGAACTCAAATAACTGTAGACGAAAAAATCTAATATTCTGATTAAAAAATGAGCAAAAAATTTGAGTAGATGTTTCTCAAAGAAGACACACAAATGACAAATAGACATATAAGATGCTCAACATCACTGATTACCAAAGAAATGGAAATCAAAACTACAATGAGATTTCATCTCATTACAATTAAAATGGCTTGTATACAAAAGTCAGGCAGTAACAATGTTGGTGAGGATATGGAGAAAAGGGAACCCTCATAAACTGTTGATGTGAATATAAATTAGTACAACCACTATGGAGAACAGTTTGGAGAGTCCTCCAAAACTAAAAACAGAGCTACCATATGATCCAGCAATCCCAGTTCTGTGTATATGCCCCTCAAAAAGGAAATCACTATATCAGAGAGATACCTGCACTTCCATGTTTGTTGCAGCACTGTTCACAATAACTAAGATTTGGAAGCAACCTAAGTGTCCATCAATAGATGAATGGACAAAGAAAACGTGGTACATATACACAGTAGATTACTAGTCATTTGCAACAATATGGATGGAACCGAAGGTAATTCTATTAAGTGAAATAAGCCAGACAAAGAAAGACAAACACTGCATGTTCTCACTTATTTGTGGAATCTAAAAATAAAAACAATTGAACTCATAGAGACAGAGAATAGAAAGACGGTTACCAGACACAGGAAGGGGAACATCACACACCGGGGCCTGTTGTGGGGTGGGGGGAGGGGGGAGGGATAGCATTAGGAGATATACCTAATGTTAAATGACGAGTTAAAGGGTGCAGCACACCAACATGGCACATGTATACATATGTAACTAACCTGCATGTTGTGCACATGTACCCTAAAACTTAAAGTATAACAAAAAAAAAAAAAAAGAAAGATGGTTACCAGAGACTGAGAAGGGTCATGGGCAGGGCAGGGGGAGGTGGGGACGATAAATGGGTACAAAAAGTATAGTTAGAAAGAATGAATAAGACCTAGTGTTTGATAGAACAACATAGGGGCTATGGTGAATAATAATTTAATTAAACATTTTAACTAAAATAGTATAATTGGATTGTTTGTAACACAAAGGATAAGTGCTTCAGGGGATGAATACCCAATCTTCCATCATGTGATTATTACACATTGTATGCCTGTACCAAAAGTATCTTATGTACCTCATAAATATATACACCTACTACATACTCTCAAAATTTATAAAGTTTAGTAAAATAAGAAATTGATCTCATTGAAAGTCATATGTAAAGAACTATAGCACAATAATAAAAAGCTAAGCAGCTTGAAGAAAACAGGCAAAATGCTTGAACAGACATCTGTAAAGAGGATATTCAAATAGCCAATAAGCAAGTGAAAAGGTACTCAGAATCATTAATTATCAGGAAAATGCAGATTAAGTCCATAGCAAATTACCATTTTACTCCCACTGGAATGGCTGAAATTTAAAAGATCGGTAACAACCAATATTAGTGATGAAACTGTGCACAGGAATTCTCACTTTGGAAAACCGTTTTTTTTTTTTTTTTTTTTAAATTTTACTTTAAGTTCCAGGATACATGTGCAGAACATGCCGGTTTGTTACATAAGTATACATGTGCCATGGTGGTTTGCTGCACCTATCAACCCATCATCTAGGTTTTAAGCCCTGCATGCATTAGGTATTTGTCCTAACATTCTCCCTTCCCTTGCTCCCCACCCCCTGACAGGCCCTGGTGTGTGTTGTTCCCCTCCCTGTATCCATGTGTTCTCATTGTTCAACTCCCACTTATGAGTGAGAACATGTGGTATTTGGTTCTCTGTTCCTATGTTAGTTTGCTGAGAATGATGGCTTCCAGCTTCATCCATGTCTCTGCAAAGGACATGAACTCATTCTTTTTTATGACTGCATAGTATTCCATGGTTTATATGTGCCAGATTTTCTTTATCCAGTCTATCATTGATGGGCATTTGGGTTGGGTCCAAGTCTTTGCTATTGTAAATAGTGCTGCAATAAACATATGTGTACATGTGTCTTTATAGTAGAACAATTTATAATCTTCTGGGTATATACCCAGTAATGGGATTACTGAGTCAAATGGTATTTCTGGTTCTAGATCCTTGAGGAATCACCACACTGTCTTCTACAATGGTTGAACCAATTTACACTCCAACCAACAGTGTAAAAGCATTCCTATTCCTCTACAGCCTCAACAGCATCTGTTGTTTCCTGACTTTTTAATAATTGTCATTTTAACTGGCATCTCATTGTTGTTTTGATTTGCATTTCTCTAATGAACAGTGATGATGAGCTTTTTTTCATATGTTTGTTGGTAACATAAATGTCTTCTTTTCAGAAATGCCTGTTCATATCCTTTGCCCACTTTTTGATCGGATTGTTTTTTTCTTGTAAATTTGTTTAAGTTTCCTGTAGATTTTGGATGTTAGACCTTTGTCAGATGGATAGATTGCAAAAATTTTCACCTATTCTGCAGCTTGCCTGTTCACTCTGATGATAGTTTCTTTTGTTGTGCAGAAGCTCTTTAATTAGATCCCATTTGTCAATTTTGGCTTTTGTTGCAATTTCTTTTGGTGTTTTAGTCATAAAGTCTTTGCCCATGCCTATGTCCTGAATGGTATTGCCTAGGTTTTCTTCTAGGGTTTTTATGATTTTAGGTTTTTAAGTTGTTTTTTAAAAAATTAAACATAAATTTATCTTATGACCCAGTAATTCTATTCTTAGGTATTTTTCCAAGAGAATTGAAAACACATGTCCATAAAAAGACTTGCACAAGAATGTTCATAACAAGATTATTCATAATAGCCTAAACTACAAACAACGTAACTATTCATCAACAGGAAAACAGATAAATAAATTGTGGAATAGTAATCCAATGAAACACTAATTAGGAACAAGAAGTAAGAAACTACAGATATGTGAAACAACATGAAGGAACTTCAAAATTCTTTTGCCCAGTAAAAGAAGCCAAACAAAAAAGATTACATATTGCTTGGAAGCAACATGTCAATTCTGTTGATATTCCACTGGTCAAAGCAAAGGTGGCTGTATCTACATTCAACAGGGCAGGGATGTATATCCCACAGGAGCAGCATGGAATATTTTTAAAAATAATTCAATTCGTCACACTTAGATTATGGTATAGGAGAACTCTCCAATTGTAGAAATTATCATGTCATATTTTGAAGATATTTTTCCCGAGGTTTTCATTTATCCTTTGACTAGATTTTGAAAATGTGGACTAGCAATGTTTTTTAGTTCTTGTTTTCTATAAATAAATCTATTAAAACTTTTATGGTCTTACAGAGATTCTCCCCACGTTAATACTGTACTATTAAAAATTATCCCATATTTTTGGTAGTTTATCTGTAACTTCATTTTATGTTTACATCTTTGATCTATTTTGGATCCACCTGGAATTTAATCTATTTTGGATCCACCTGCAATTTGTGTGGTGGTGGGATGGGAAGTGACTTTGTTTTTTATGAGTCTTTTGTATGTTTTGCATTTTGATAGATTAGTTCAGCCTATTTGCATTAGATTTTAATTATGATTGCACTTACTTCTACCATAATACTTTGTTTCTGTTTTTATGGATTCTTTTGATTTTCCTTTTTAATCTTTATAACTGATCTGTGTTTATTTTAATTTGCATGTTTCTTCTGATAATTTGGCAGTTTCATATTTTTTTCCTGGTGTTTACCTTTATACCCAACCTTTATTTAAAATATAACTTTTTCTAAAGCTTTTGCTTATTTTAATTACTTTTCTGGGGGTACGGAGTGATATTTCAATACATGTATACAATGTGCAAGGAGCAAATTTGGATAATTATCATTTCTTTGTGTTGGGAACATTCAAAATCCTCTCTTCTAGCTTTTTGAACATGTATAATAAATTATTGTCAACTCTATTCAGTCTACAGTGTCACAGAACTAGTTAAAATATTTAATCAATTATTTCTTTAGCCAATATCCATGGCTATGAGCTATAACATAATTCCTCCTTTTATACTTCTTCACTGCCAGTTTTAATAGATTTTATGATTTTCCTTAGTATCTCTTATAACTTTAAACATACTTTTATCTTTATTACTTGATTCGATAGTTTATAATATGTATTTTGATGCATGCTCAGGTGTGGAAAGTGAAGAAATCAACATATGTATGCTATTTCCTACCTTTTCTCATCACTTCAATTATGATTTTCATTTGTTACATTATTTCTAGATTATCAGGATTTTTGTCTTATATTTGTCCTTTAACCATAATCCCCCTATTATTTTGAGACTTGGTCCTATAAAGTGACATCAATACTCAGTGCCAATCTTTTTGGAGTAATCTACTCATTCATTAATTGTTTGGCTGAAGTTTATCCTCTTGTGGTTTCTCTTTTTTAGAAACAGTTTTGTGCTGTTGCCCAAGCTGGAGTGCAGTGGAGGGATCTCAGCTCACTGTAACCTCCGCCTCCCAGATTCAAGCGATTCTCCTGCCTCAGCCTCCCAAGTAAGTGGGATTACAGGCACCCACCACCATGTCTGGCTAATTTTTATATTTTTAGTAGAGACAGGGTTTTACCATGTTGGCTAGGCTGGTCTCGAACTCCTGACCTCAAGTGATCCCCCCGCTTCGGCCTCCCAAAGTGCTGGGATTACAGGTATGAACCACTATACCTGGCTCAAACAAAAGTCTCTTTTGGGACAGAATCCCTTTCTTGTAGCCCAGGCTGGAGTGCAACAGCATGATCTCGACTCACTGCAACCTCTGCCTCCTGGGTTCAAGTGATTCTCCTGCCTCAGTCTCCCAAGTAGCTGGGATTACAGGTGTGCACCACCATGCCCAGCTAATTTTTGTATTTTTAGTAGAGACAGGATTTCACCATGTTGACCAGGCTGGTCTCGAACTCCTGACCTCAGGTGACCTGCCTGCCTTGGCCTCCCAAAGTGCTGGGATTATAGGTGTGAGCCACCGTGCCTGGCCCTGTACACATTTTTAAACACTCACTTATGAGTGAGAACATGCAATATTTGGCTTTGTGTGTGTGGCTCATTTCACTTAAGGTAATGAACTTCAGTTCCATCCATGTTGCTGCAAAAGACACAATCTCATTCTTTTTTATGGCTGAATAGTATTCCATTGTGTGTGTGTGTGTGTGTGTGTCTGTATACACTCATATATACAAATATATATACACACATATACACACATATATACACACATATATACACACACACACACACATATATATATATATATATATATATATATATACATACATATCACATTTACAAAAAATCAATTGATCCATTGTTGGACACTAAGGCTGCTTCTATATATTTGCTGTTGTGAATAGTGCTGCAACAAACACACAAATGCAGGTGTCATTTTGATACAATGATTTCTTTTCCTTTGGGTAGATACCCAGTAGTGGGATTGCTGGATAAAATGGTAGTTTTATTTTTAGTTCTTTGAGAAATTTTCATACTGTTTTTCATAGAGGTTGAGCCTTCACATCTTTTTGTAACCTTTTTGTTTCATGATTTGGAAATACAGAATTCTCTAGTTTGATCAAAGATAGATGCATATTTCTGTTTCTTATATTTCTTATAGAAGACAAAATGCATAATTTATTTCACCATGATTAAATCTGAAGTTCCTCTAGGCCCATCTTCATATAACCTATTCTACAAAAGTGCTCAGTGGAACAAAAAGGTCTTAATGTTACCATGGTTCCCCCAAGTTGGACAGTAGTTGTTTCTAAGTAGGAAATTCTTTTCCTCCTTCTTCTGTATGTATGCAAATACCTAAATCAATATTTATGTGTATTTTTACTTAGAAAATAAATGAAAAAACTGTAAAATATTGATTGTGACAATATCTTCATGATTGGAACAAATGAAGTGCGAAATTTTGTAAGTATACCAGATTCTAAGAAAATATTAACCATCTAGCAGGTGACTAATATCAAGTGGGGAAAGAGATAGATATGAAAGTCAAGGTGTAAAACTGAAGTCCACAGATAGGCAAGTTGGGGGATAAATGGGTGATTATGGTGAGTGGAGAGATGAGGTGAAGAGGCTTTGTTTACCTTTGAACTAGCATTTCTGGGCCATGGTGAAAAATTACACATGAGCATTTTGGTCTAGTTTAAGAGACAATGTAACAAGCATGCCATCCATCTGGAAAATCCAGCATGGAAAATTATTATTCATTCTTTAAAGTTTAGTGCGAATGGTACCACTTCTCTTTACCTTTCTAGCCACCACCATCTCTGTATTCTACTCTGGTTTCCTCTTATTTATCTTTTGGCTTCCCCTGGCTGTTCAAATATGTATCTATTATAGTACTTAACAGGTACATTTAAATATGTTTGTTTGTTTCCTTTTTTAGACTATGAACTCTTTGATGGTTAGGATTTAATGTTACACTTTTCAATTCCTCGTACACAGCTTGACATTTACTAAGTTTTTAATAAAGTTTATACATCCATTGAACATGGTATTTTATATAGTATTAAATGTCCTGGCATGACAGATGTCTTATGACTTTGATGATGGCTAGTTCAAAGTCTCCAGTACATCAATTTAATTTTTGTAGTGATATTTGAATTTTTGTAGTGATATTTGAAATATCTGTATACATTTAGAGTTTCTATTATTTATATACTTAGAGCTATCTAATATAATTACAGGTATTTTAGTTATAAAGACATGTCTCACTCATTGCAAGCCCTTTTGACAAATCTGTGGAAAAATTCAAGTTATAAGGAAAGTTATAGAAAATAAAATTATGGCATGTAAAACTTTCACTGCTTGCCCTTCATGCAATTTTCAATTAATCTGAGGAATTGTAGTTGCACTCAACATGGATTAACCTAAGTTTCCTCAGGCTGTGTCTAACTCACGGCAACAGATGAGTTGCAGAATGATTCTAAGAGTTACCTTCCAATGTTCTGATAATCTGAGTTCTGAACACACTGTGTATACTGGCAAAGATGTGTGACTTGCTTTATGCTCTCCTAATAAAATTTATTGAATGATTACTATTGCCAGACACTGTGCTAAAAGTTTTACACACAAATTGTCAACTCTGATTCCTCATTTTATTGATATAAAACTTGAGGAGGTTAAGTAGTGTGCTCAACCCCACCGTACTGGCAAGTGGATAAACTGACAATGAGTCCCCAAAGCCCATATTCTCAGATACTAAGCTATTCCACCTCCCTGGAGGATGAATACAAAATGGCTACTGAATTGGACTCAAAGGGTTAAAAATATGTTTAGTCATACTTATGATTCTGCTTATGAAATCTCAAAGTCAGCCCTGAAGAGACTCAGAGGTTTCTTGGCAACTGATATAACTTAGAAATTTTGCAATTACTATGCAGAGCATCACGTAGCCAGTCTTGAACTCCTCTGACCTGTGTGCTTGAAATTTCAATCCCTTGGGAAATGGCTCAGGATGTTTATAAATTGGAAGAAGCTTCAGTAGTATGGCCTTTTATGACCCATTTTTCTGCCTCTATTGGAATAATGGATATGAGGCTGGGGAGTGCCAAAAAGTTGAAGACCATTTAATAGCAACCTTCTTGCTGGGCATAGAGAGTGGGGTGTGTGTGTAGGTGTTATGAAATTCTTTAATTTTCATTAAAAAAACACTTATAAATGTTCAGTTCAAAACTGCAAATCTAGCCATAAATTTAACAAGGACATTTTTACCTGTTTGGTTTTGTAAATGTCAATAGAGTTTCAGAGTTCGAAACGGTTCAGATGTTTATAGGAGGCAGGTATTAGCTTGCATATATTTATATTTGTAATAGGAAAATTAAATCATTTTTAAACTATTTTTTAAAACATGGAAACAAAAATCTCCTAGACTACTGAAATCCTAGAGAGTTAATATGAACATATGGGTATAGATTTTTGTATTTTTACACACTTTAAACCTGAAATATAATTTTTTGATGTAACATCAAAGTAAGAAACTAATCAGGCAAATAAACTGATTATATCAAAAAATATAGCATTCGTGCATGGTGGCTCACAACTGTAATCCCAGCACTTTGGGAGGCTAAGGCGGGCAGATCATTTGAGATCAGGAGTTCAGACCAACCTGGCCAACATGGTGAAACCCCGTCTCTACTAAAAAATACAAAAATTATTCAGGCATGATGGTGCACACCTGTAATCCCAGCTACTCAGGAGGCTGAGGCAGGAGAATCACTTGAACCCGGGAGGCAAAGGTTGCAGTGAGCTGAGATTGCACCACTGCACTCCAGCCTGGGCGACAGGGCGAGACTCCATCTTCATAGACTTGAAGAGAGTTAGAGCCTTGCTCTGCATTAGGCTTTGGCTTAAGGGAATATTGTGGCTGGTTTGATCTTCTATCCAGACCACTAAAACTTTCTTCATATCAGCAATAAGACTATTTCGCTTTCTTATCATTCGTGGGTTCGCCAGAGTACTACTTTCAATTTCCTTCATGAACGTTTCCTTTGTATTCACAACTTGGCTAACTGTTTGGTGCATGAGGCCTAGTTTTTCACTTATCTCAGCTTTCAAAATGCCTTCCTCACTAAACTTAATCATTTCTAGCTTTTGGTTTAAGGTAAGGGATGTGCAACTCTTTCTTTTACTTAAACACTTAGAAGCTATTTTAGGGTAATTAGCCTAATTTCAATATTGTTGTGTCTTAGGGAATAGGGAGGCCCGAGGAGAGGAAGAGAGATGGGGGGACTGTCTATTGGTGGAGCAGTCAGAACACATACAACATTTGTCAATATTTGCTGTTTTATATGGGTGTGGTTTGTGGTGCCCCAAAACAATTATAATAACATCAAAGATCACCAGTCACAGATCACCACAACAGATATAATAATAAAAACATAAGGCTGAGTGCAGTGGCTCATGCCTGTAATCCCAGCAATTTGGGAGGCCGAGGCAGGCGGATCACTTGAGGTCAGGAGTTTGAGACCAGCCCAGCCAACATGGCGAAACCCCGACTCTACTAAAAATACAAAAATTAGCCAGGCGTGGTGATGCACACCTGTAATCCCAGCTTCACTTGAACCCAGCAGCTGGAGGTTGCAGTGATTGTGCCACTGCACTCCAGCCTGGCTGACAGAGTCTCAATAAATAAATAAATAAATAAATAAATAAGTAAATAAGTAAATAAAATACATAAACAGAAGAAAAAGAAAAAGGTTGAAATAATGCAAGATATACCAAAATGTGACACACACAACTTGAGCACATGCTGTTGGAAAAATGGCACTGATAGACTTGTTCAACAAAGGGTTGCCACAAACCTTCAATTTGTAGAAAGGGCAATATCTGCAAAGCACAATAAAATGAAGTGCAATAAAGCAAAGTATGCCTGCACTGTAAGTCTTCTGCTGTGATAAATGGCCGTGAGACTGGCCTTGTTCATGGGCGATAGGTCTCTAGTGGGCAAAGAAGAATAAGGGTTGGCTGTAGCAGCCATCCCACTTATTATTAACTATCATTTTCTTCCTGAAGTTTTCTCTTCTTGTGTATAAAACAGGGATTCCTCAAGCTACTTCAGTACACAACTACCCATAAACAATTGACCAATCTTTTTTAAAAGTTTTAATTTTAATCTGTTTGCTATTTTTATGCTGCTTATTGAGAAATGTCTATTCAGGTCCCCAGCCCATTTTCAGTTGTGTTTGTTTTTGTCTGTAGAGTTCAGCTCTTTGTGTATTTTGGATATTAGCTCCTAATCAGATGTATGGCTTACAAATATTTTCTCCCCAATCCATTGGGTGTCTTTTCATTCTGTTAATTGTTTCCTTTGTTGTGCAGAAGCTTTTTATTTTGATTTAATTCCATTTGTCATTTTTGCTTTTGTTGCCTGCACTTTTGGGGTCAAATGTAAAAAATCCTTGCCCGGACTAACGTTGTATAGTTTTTTGCCCTATGTTTTCTTCTAGTAGTTTAAAATTTTCAGGTCTTATGTTTATGTCTTTCATCCATTTTGAGTCAATTTTGGATATGGTACGAGATAAAGGTCCAATTTCATTCTTCTGCATATAGATATCCAGTTTTCCTAACACAATTTATGGAAGAAACTGTCCTTTTCCCATTGGCATATTCTTGACAACTTTGTCACAAGTCAATTGATCATACATACCTGCACTGGGTGTGATCATTTATGAGCTCTCTATTCTGCTCCATTGGTCAGAATCTATTTTAATGCCATTACCATGTTGTTTTATTATTGCTTTGTAGTATTGTTTGAAGTCAGATAGTGTGACGCCTCCAGCCTTATTTTTGCTCATGATTGCCTTGTCTATTTGTTTTGTTTTTCTGATTCTATGTGAATTTTCTGATTTTTTTTTTTGCTATTTCTATGAAAAATGCCATTGGAATTTTGTTAAGAATTGCGTTAAATTTGTAGGTCTCTTTGGGTAGTATGGACACTTTAACAATATTGATTATTTGAATTCATGAACATGAGATATCTATTTGTGTCTTCTTCAATTTCTATCATTAATGTTTTATAGTTTTCAGTGTACAGGTCTTTTATCTCCTTGGTTATATTTATTCCTAAGTATTTTATTTTTCTGTAGCTATTGTTAATGGGATTATTCTCTTGATTTCTTTTTCAGAAAGTTTGTTGTTAGTGTATAGAAGCACTACTAATTTTTGTATGTTGATTTTGTATCCTAAAACTTTACCGTATTTGTTTATTCTAACAGCTTTTTTGGTAGAATCTTTAGGGTTTTCTATATATAAAATCATGTTGTCAGCAAACAGTGACAATTTCACTTTTTCCTTTCCAATTTGGGTGCCTTTTATTTCTCACTCTTGCCTAATTGCTCTGGTAAGAACTTCCAATACTATGTTGAATGGAAGTGGCAGGAGAGGGCATCCTTTTCCTATTCTGGATCTTAGGAGAAAGGGTTTCAATTTTTCCATGGAGTATAATGTTAGCTGTAACCACATAACCGTAATGTCTGTTATCAGTTGCATGATTTCAATCTTAGAATGATTTTAGGAATGTGTTACCCGATACCTTATAGAGTTGCACCAACGATTAGCTGAAGTCTTTTCTATCTAGTGTTTCAGACAGGCTTCACAATTTGCTTTGTGTGTGACTGAATTTTATATGTATATATAATGACGACTACCTCGACCATATCATGTCAGGGCCTTTTCAGTTGCTTGAACTTGTATTCCAAGAAAGAGTTATTCAAACTTTAGTTTTTAATAGGTGTTGCTTCAAATGAAAGCTAAGCATGTTCCTTGGAAGAGCTTGGCTTTATGTGAGCAGCTTCATCTTCTGATTGCTGGATCATATGGTGATTCTATTTTTAATTTTTTGAGGAAGGCTTCATATTGTTTTCCATAATGACTGTACTAATTTACCTTTCCATCAGCAGTGTACAAGTGTTTCCTTTTCTTCATATGATTCCAACACATATTATCTCTCATCTTTTTCCTAATGGTCATTCTAGGAGATATGAGGTAATTTCTCATTGCGGTTTTGACTTGTATTTCTCTGATGTTTAGTGATATTGAGCCCTTGAACCTGTTTGTCATGTGCAGATCTTTGAAGAAATGTCTTTTTAGGTCCTTTGCCATTTTTAATTTGAGTTTTTGCTTTCTTACTATTGAATTGAGTTCCTTATATATTTTGGACATTAATGCTTTATCAGAGGTATAGTTTAAGATTTTTTTTTCCATACTGTAGGTTATCTCTTTACTCTGTTGATTGTTTCCTTTGCTGTGCAGAAGACTGTTATTTTGATGTAATCTATCTATTTTTATTTTTGTTGCTGGTGCTTTCTGAGTCATATCCAAAAACTCATTTTCCAGACCAATGTCATAGAGCTTTACCCTAGGTTTTCTTGTAGTAGTTTTATAGTTGCAGGTCTTAAGTTTAAGTCTTCATTTTTTTTTCTCTTTTTTTCCCCAATTTCATTGACTTCTGTTCTTATTTGAATTACGTTCTTCTCTCTGCTTGCTTTAATTTCCTTTTCTTCTTTTAGTTTCTTAAGATGAAATCTTATTCATTCGAGACCTTACTTTTAATATAAATATTTAACACATATACCCTACAACTAATGATTTGTCTGCATTCTAGAAATTTCAACATATTCTCTTTTCATTTTTATAAAATTTATAAAATTCAAATTTTCTAATTATTCTTGTGATGTCTTCTTTGGCCAATGGATTATTTTGAGGTGCATTAATTTTTAAATATCTGGAGGTTTTCCAGATGTCTGTTATTAAGTTCTAGTTTAATTTCACTGTGAATTTGCATATATCATTGGATGATTTCAATTCTTTTAAATATGAGATTTATCTCAGTAACCCAAGAATATGGCCTATCTTAGCCACTATGTCATTTAAACATGAAAAGAATGTGTATTTTAATTTTGTTGGGTGTATTTTTCTATAAATGTCAATGAAGTTTTCTGGCAGTGTGGTTTAGTTCTTTCATATCCTTGCAATTTTGTCAATCTGTTCTATCAATTTTATGAAGAGTACTGCAATCTCTAATTGTAATTGTGAATTTGCCCATTTTTGTCTTTCAGTTCTATCAGCTTTTTTTGGGGGAGTTCTATTATTAGGTGTATAAATACATAGGACTTTCATAGTTTCTTGATGAATTCATCATTTGCTCATTATGTAATATAATTCTTTATCTCTGGCACATTCCTTGTTCAGAAATCTACTTTGTCAGTTATTAATATAGATAATCCAGTTTTGATTGGTCATTGCCTAATATATATTCTCTGTTCTTCTGCTTTTAACTGGTGTATTTATATTTAAAGTGAGTTTTTGGTAGACCACATCTAGTTGGGCCTTAATTTCTTAAATAATCCAATTTGACCATCTATACCTTCTAATTGGAATATTTACATACAATTTGTATTTGTTGTGTTTATTGATATGGTTGGATTTAAATCTTACCATTTAATCATTTTTTGGCATTCTTTATCTCTTTGTGTAAATATACATTTCCATGTAGTAGCATACTTTTTTTTCCCCAACTTTAACAACCTGAGTTAGCATTTCTTTTAGTATAGGTCTGCTGTCATTGAATTTTGTTTTTGTTTGTCTGAAAGTCTGTATTTTGCTTTCCTTTCCGAGACATATTTTAACTTCATTTGGAATTCTGGGTTGACCATTTCTTATTTTAAAGATGTCTGTTTGTTGTCTTCTGGCTTGCATAACATTTGAAAAAAAATCTGGTATAATTCTCATGTTTGTATGTAATGTTTCTTTTTTCTCTCAGTGCCTTCAATATTTTCTGTATATCTTTGGTTTTCAGCAGTTTGATTGTGATGTATCTGAAAATGTCTATGTGTGTTGTATTTATTCTGTATGGAGTTCTCAGAGCTTCTGGGATCTATGCTGTGTTTCATTAATATCAGAAAATTCTAAGCTACTGTTTCTTTAATTGTTTCTTCTGCCATATACTTTTTCTATTTTTCCTTTGAATACCCAATCTCTTGTATGTTAGACTATTTGATATATCATAGCCCTTATGCACTCTGTTCTTCTACACTCTTTTATCTTTTTGTATTTCAGTTTGGATAATATTTAGTGACATATCTTCAAGTATACCAATTCTTTCCTTAGCTACATCTAGTCTGCTGATAAACCTATAAAAATTTTTCTTCTTCTACAATGGTGCTAACCAATAGAACCTTGTGGGCTGATGAAAAAATTCTTGTCCAATACAGCATCTACTAGCCACATGTGGCTTGAAATGTGGCAAGTGTGACTGAAGCAATACATTTTAAATATTATCTTAATTAATTTAAATTTTGATTAGAAAATAGTCACATGTATTAGTGGTTATTATATTGAACAGCACAGATCTATGATACCATGTTTTTATTTCTAGCATTTTTAAAACAATTATTTGTTCAATTTTTTTTTTGAAATTCTTCATCTGTTCAAGTATGCTGTTCATGTTTTCCACTTCATTCTTTAACATACTAGTCATAGTTATTTTTAAGTCTTTGTCTAATGGTTTCAACATCTAGGTTATTGCTGAGTCTGGTTCTGTTGACAACAGGTTTTTTTTTCTTGCTTTTTTTGTGTATCTCATTATGCTTTATTTAAGGGCAGATATCCTGTGTTGGGAAAAACAGAGATTGAGATAAATAGAACTTATGCCCCAAAATGGGAATGCCTATTCTTTGGGCTGTCAATGTGAAAAGTTGAGTCAATATAATCAGGAGTTGAGCTATGCCTGCTTTACTCCCAATTTTTTTTGTGTGCACTCAGTGAAGGCCAGTGAAATAGAGCTTGTCAGTAAGAAATCCTCTTGGGTTTGTGGCTTTCAGTTATTTTAAGTGATCACACTTGTATCTAATCAGTTTTTAAGAATTTGTTAAAATTTTTGCTGATTTCTTCTCATCTGCTCTTATGATGGTTAACTCATCCTTTCACGCAGTGCCAAAGATAAAACAGTTTTTGGGTCCCCTCTCTCCTTTTAAGGCCTGCTTACTCATTGGAAATTACTTCACTTGATGGCCTTGTGTCCTCATATATCTGATGGGCATAAGAAAGATTTTTTTTTGGTAAATTATCTAATTTCTTCTGTTGTTGTTATTAGGTAGGAACAACATTTTTTTGTGGAGTTCTACACCCTAAGTGGAAACAGAGTTAGCCCTCTAAGGAAAGCCATGGTGATCTATGACATCTTGGTAGGAGAAAATTTATGCCTTGATGAGAAAGGTAGTACCTTGTTTACAAACAGTAGTAGAGAAATAGGTATCTGGTAATGAGTATAGGGAAATGGGTAGTAATCATTAAAGAAATGTTAGAAATTAGTAGAACTTCCAAATGTACATAGAAAACTATGGAATGAAAACATTTAACAAATTTTTAAAAATAAGAACTAAGAACAAAAGGAAACATAAATTGCATGAGAAACATAAGAAAAAATGTTAGATACAGAAGACTAGTAAATGAGTCATTACTCAATGTAAATGGACCTGAATTAATCTATTAAAAGACAGAGACTGTCAGATGGACCAATAAAATCTCCACTATGTGACTTTACAAATATATACTTTAAGTAAAGGGAAAATGAATAGAAGGAGAATGGCATGTTAGGAAAATACAAAAAAAAAGAAGTCAGAAATGCCAATATTGATGTCAGATGAGAAGATTGTCAGGCTAAAAGTGGTAAACAAAGTAAATTGAGACATCATATGATGACAAACACAAAAATTTAATTAGAATATTGTGGCAGGGACTATACGTCCTCTGAAACCTATTACATATGAGCACAACCACTGGATCAAAGAAAATATCAAATGGAAAATTACAAGGCGGCAATATAATGAAATGCTAAGAATGCAGACTTTGGAGCCATTTGGCCTAGGTTCTAATTCTGATTCTGTCACATATCAGCTATAAGACCTCAGAGGATTTTCTTACCCTTTCTGTGTCTCAGTTTTCTCATCTGTAAAAATAGAAACGATAATAGTACCAACACAATAGAATTTTTATTAAGAAATGTGAATTAATGGCCATAAAAGTTTTAGCACAGTGCTTGGCACATTGTGAACTACGAATCATGTAATGCGACAAATACTAGAAATCAATGGAAAGTTGGAGACTATTGTGGGCAGAGCGGCACTCCAGACATCTATGCCGCTATGCCTAGAACCAGTGAATACGTTGTGTTACATGGCAAAAGGGAGTTTGAGGGTGCAATTAAGGTTAAGGACCTAAAATAGAGAGATTATCCTAGATTATCTGAGTGGGCCCAATTTAATAACAGGAGCTGATAAAAGGAGATAATTTTTCTCTAGCTGGAGTCAGTGAGATATAGCAGAAAAAGAAGTCAGAGAGATTCTGGGCATAAAAAGGATCTGATGTACCATTCATTGCTGGTTCTAAGATGTAGGAGTCCGTGTGCACGAACCAGAGAGAGGTGTCTAGGAGCTATGGGAAGCCCGTAGCTGACAGCAAAGAAACTGATACTGCAGTTCTTCAACCGTAGCCCTAAAAATCATATGATTATATCCATCAATGCTGAAAACATATTTGATAAAATTCAACACTTGTTTGAAAACCACACATCCTACAAAGGAATATACAAGAGATATATCTGGAATATATAAAGAACTCTCAAGACAAACAATACAATTAAGAAATGACAAAAAGACAGGAAGAGATTTCAGCAGAGGATATATAGATAGCAAATAAGCACATAAAAGGATATTCAACATCATTAGCCATTAGGAATATGCAAATTAAAACTATAATGAGATATCATTACAAACCCATCAGAATGACTAAAATAAAAAATAGTGACAACTCAATATGCTGACAAGGATGCAGAGGAACTGGATCACTCATACATTGCTGATGGGAATGCCAAGTGGCACATCACTCTGGAAAACAGTTTGGCAATTTGGCAAAATGAAGCATACAACTACTATACAACCCAGCAATTGCACTGCTGGGTATTTATTCTAGAGAAATGAACATGTATGGTCATGTAAAGATCTGCACATACATATTTATTGCAGCTTCATTTGTGACAGCCCCAAACTGGAAATAACCCAGATGTACTTCAGTGGGTGAATGGTTAAACAACCTGTGGTATATCCATGCCATGGAATACTACTCAGCAATAAAAAGGAATAAATTATTGATACATGCAAGAACCTGGATCAATCTCTAGGGAATTATCCTGCGTGAATAAGACTAATCCTGAAAGATTACATACTGTATGATTCCATTTGTATGCCATTCTTGAAATGGCAAAAATTATAGAAATGGAGAATAGGTTAGTGGCACGGGCTACAAAGCGGGTGGGGACAGGTGGGAAATGATATCTTTACAAAAGGGAACATAAAGAATCCCTGTGGTGACGGAAATGTTCTCTATCTTGGCTGCATCAATGTTAATGTCCTGTTTGCCATCTTGTTTTACAAGATGTTACTATTGAGAAGAACTGAGTAAAGGGCACAAAAGATATTAAATTTATGAATATATTTGTGATATATATTAGTAAAAAATTCTATTAAAAATGTGGCATGGTCAGGCATGGTGGCTCACACTTGTAATCCAAACACTTTGGGAGGCCAGGATGGGAGGATTGCATGAGGCCAGGAGTTCGAGGCCAGCCTAGTTAACATAGCAAGACCCCCCCATCTCAGACAAAAAGTGTCATATTGAGCCCAGCAACATAGAAAACGAATAAAACCAGTTCCATGTGGGTTTATTACACTTTGAGAGGAAAAATCTATTAAAATAATGTACTATATTTACAAATTTCAAAAATATCAATATGATCATCTCAATAATAACCTAAAAATAATTTGATACAATTTAGTAGATATTCCTAACAAAATAAAATGAAAATAGAAGGGAAATTATCTTAAGGTGATTCATACTATTTGCTAAAATGAGTATTACTTGAAATAGCAAAACTAAATTCATTTTCATTAAAATTAAGTGTTAGCTGGGATGCTTGCTATTGCCATACTACTTGTCCTTGTTATTTACAATTGTCTTAGTGATTTTAGCAATTTCAATAATTGAAGAAGGAGGAGGAGAAGGCAAGAAGGAGGAGAAAGAAAAGCAGGAGAAGGAAGAAAGAAAAGAAAAGAATAGCTGGCATATATTTTGGGAGAGGAGAACTACAGCTAGTTTTTTTTGTTGTCGTTGATGGTATGGATATATACCTGGCAAAATGAATGTGGGTAGAGGGACAAGAAGTCCACTGGAATTAAAAAGAAAATACAATAAAATGGCTAAATACTACCTAAATTTGAAAACAAGCATTGTTCTCCACTGTAGTAATAAACCCCTGTATAGTAAATTTTTAAAATTATAATAGTATGGTGGCTCATGCCTGTAATCCCAGCACTTTCGGAAGCTGAGTCGGACAGATCACTTGAGGTCAGGAGTTCAAGACCAGCCTGGCCAACGTGGTGAAACCCCATCTCTACTAAAAATACAAAAATTAGCTGGGTGGTGGTGGGTGCCTGTAATCACAGCTACTTGGGAGGCTGAGGCAGGAGAATTGCTTGAACCCAGGAGGTGGAGATTGCAGTGAGCCAAGATCACACCATCGTACTCCAGCCTGTGCAACAGAGTAAGACTTCATCTCAAAAAAATATATATATATACATATATATATGTATATATATATATAAAATATTAACAAAGCTGTGAAATACTTAAGAATAAATTTAGTAAGTGACAAAGCTATTGCTTGAGGAACAGAGGGTGAATTATTTAATAAATGGTTCTCATACAATTGGAAATTAATTATATAATAAATTTATAAGTGTAAGAAATAAGATAAAACTCCCACATTAAAATCTAGGCTACATGCAGTCTAGGTTTGTGGAAGACCTTCCTAAGCAAGTCTAGAAACTTAGAAACTATACAAATAAAGGTAGATATATTTTACTAAAAGACACGAAAATATACGGCAAAAAACACAATTCACAAAACAAATAACAATATAAATACTTTTCAATTAATATAACAAATAGAAAACATAACAATATGACAAACTTATTTAGGCAATTAATAAAAGAGCAAATCCAAATGACCAAGAAGATCTGAGAGGAAGACTAAGCTCACTAACGATCAGGAAAGGGCAAATTTAAACTCACAAATAAATATCATTTTCCATCTGTCAGATTGGCCAAAATTAAAAAGGCTGTTAACACCAGCTGCTTCTGGGATACAGGGAATGTGAATTTTAAAATGTGAATTCTCAAACATGCTTATGAAAATATTTATTTGATAACTTTTTGAAAAAGCAACTGGGAAACATCTATTAAAACACACACACAAACACACACACACACACACACACACACGCATTTTAACCCAGTGGTCCTTCACTTGAAAAACATCCCATGGAATTATACGCCTCAGCACCTAAGAATATATTTCCAAAGATTTCTATTGCTGCATCATTTGTTGTGATAAAAATAAATAAGCAAATGAATAGAATAAATGAATACATAAGTAAATAAGCAAAAGTAAATGTTCATCAAAATGGAATGTTAGCTATACTAGTAGACATAGTAAAATTTTTATGAGGTGTTGTTGAGTGAAAAAAGCAAGAAATATGTGTATTGAGATGGTTATTATTTTTCCTAGGTGTTATCACATACATGCTAGATGTATACACATGCATATGTGCATATTAATATGTGTATATGCTACATCTGTGTATGTTTATATATTTGCATGTCTTACAGAAATATGAAAAACATGAATGATAAATTCTAAACTAATATCAGTACCTCCAGGGTATATGTGATGTGGGTTGGAGTATAGGGATGACAGGGGGATAGGAGAGTAAACCAAAATTTTAAAAATAGGAAATGATTTAAAAAAGAATGTTTTAAACTTGTATGAATAATATCATCCTATTCATGCATTTATTTAAAACTATAAGTAATATTCATGTAACATTTAAAAAGTAATATCCAGAAAAAGGTTTTTACAAGCATGTTCATAGCAGTTTTGTTCTCAATACCTCTGAACTTGAAATAATATGAATATCAAAGGGAGATTGTAGAGCCATGCAATGGAATTCTACTCAACAATACAAAGGAATGAACTGCTGCTATATAACATGGAAAAACTGCATAAAAGTTTTATGTGTAGCTAAAAACGACATAAAGCAAAACTGTAAGAACTTCATTCTGGCATGCAGCAAGGTGGTGACATAATTTGTGTAGCTCAGTGCAAAACAAAAATGTGCAAAAATGGAAAAAAGTGCCTTTAAGTACTAGGATAAAAGCCTTTTCTTTCTTTCAGTTTCTCTCGACATGTCATAGTAGTTTTACTTGCTATTTAATATTGTTCTAACAAAAGGAAAAATTAAAGTTGTTAAATTTAATTTAGTATTAAGTGGTAAAAATTATTGTTCATCTTTTGTACAACGTAAGCTTTACATGCAAATATAGAACATTTAACTTTTATGCAGAATAACTGAACTTACACAATTCATACTGTCTTAGTCCATTCAGGCTGCTATAACAAAATACCTTTAACTAGGTAATTTGTAAACAATAGAAATTCATTGCTCACAGTTCTGGAGGCCGGGAATCCAGGATCAAGGTGCCAGCAGATTTGGTATCTGGAGAGGGCTTTCTCTCTGCTTCAAAGATGACACCTTCCAGATGTGTCCTGATGGTAGAAGAGACAAACAAGCTTTCTCAGGCCTCTTTTTTAAGGGTAATAATCCTATTCATGAGGTCTTAGTCTTCAGGACCTAATCACTTTCCAGTTGCCCCACTTCCCAAGACCACTGCACTGGAGATTAAGTTTCAACATTTTGCGGGGACAAAAGTATTCAGAACACAGCACATATTGTGTAGTTCATACACACATATGTATTTTGTTCTTATTCAAACAGTGGAAATACTGTACAAAACTAATTCTACTGTTTTTATTTCACTTCTTGATACATGAACATTCTACTACCCTCTCTACTGGTGGCTTAGTGATGAGTAGGTAAGGTCTGAAAAGGAAATATGGGTTACATTTGCCCTATCTTTCCTTTCGTAGTATCATTTCCAACATAAATGGTTGGCCAACACAGGCAAAGAACACAACTCGCAAAGTATATGATAGGGTTCCTAAGTAGGAGTTTTATAAAGAAAATCATTGCCTTTTTTCTGTGTTTGAAAGAAATTCTGCTCGGAATATCATGTGTGGCTTCTGAGGCTATTGGCACCCATACTTATTCATAGAGGCAACATGCTTAGCTCACTTTGAGTCTCAATGAACTCCCATCTATCATTTGTCCCCTGGAATTCTGTCTTGATGTGGTATTGTAAAGGCCATATGTGATTGGTATGGCAAAGAACAGCAGACACACACATTTCTCCATTGTCCAATCAGACTCAATTTATAAAACACAAGTTCAATGATAAAATTATTAAGAATTTCAAGACAGCAGTAATAGCAAATGTAAGGGCCCTTTTGAGCACAGTTACATGGGTATATTTTTCAGTTATATGAGTGTATACAATTCTCAAAATCCAACAAATTTCAAATCTGTGCAACATATTTTACATAAATTGTAACTTAATAAACAGTAAAACAGTATGTTATACCCTTCCCCTACCTCCAGTCTCCTTCTAAATGTAAAATGCAAAAAATTTTAATATTTTTAATTGACTTTACTTTTCTGGTGAAAATCATATACTAAACAAAATTAAATTTAAAGTTATTAGCCTCCTCCCCTGTTTCCTCCAGCTCTATGACCTACTTCAATAGTTAATTAAAAGTGGCAAAACTATTACATAGACACAGAGGGTAATATTTTGTCTTGTTCCACATTTTTTAGTAAAAAAAAGCATGGTTATCTCTCTGAATAGTATAATGCATGAAGAAGATTGTAATGATCAGTCTATAATTTCAACTTCACAATGAAGTATTGCTTGCTTCTTTTATGACTCATAGAATATGTAATGTATCTGCAATTCATGAGAAATTTACATTCGTTTTTCTCTATGATAGTGTAGGCTCTAGAGAGAAAAAGCTTTGATAGGAATCATGATATTTTGCCTCAATGCACTCATGTGCCCTGGTCAAGGATGCATTTTTAAAGATATTTCTTTCTATGCCATTATAATCATTTCATCGAGAAGAAATAAAGCTTTGTACTGCTGAGACGTTTGTTCACATTTACTTATCATATTTGCAATGAAATAAAAAGTTTTAACATAATTTCTATTTTTTTTACCATTTTTCCAATCACTAATCTTCAGCAGGAGAGTGAATTATTCTCAAGTCTGTCTGTGATACAGAAGCTAACATACTATTTATTTCTCAGTTCACAGAGGCATGGTTTGATAGAGGTGTTTTATAAAAAGACTTATGAATACATTTTTCCATCTTAGTGCTGTGTTATTTGTTCAGAGCTAATATCATTACTTTGGATATTTGCTACATTTCAAAGGAATAATAGTTTAAAGAAAATGCTACAAGTGGAAAAGATTAAAGGCATGAAAAAGATTTATTGAAAGCATATGGTTGTCCAACAAATTTTTTGATGCCCAGGTGCTGGAGTGTCGGGCACTGTGCTGAGTGCATGCTGGGGAAGCAGCAAGAAGTAAATGTAGCCCAGTATGCTCACTGCCTTCAGCCCTGGACAGAAAGGCTCACTGTTCAAGGCAACTGGTCTAGGAGCTCTGACTGCGACCATGCTGCCCTGTAGGCTTGGGGGATGAATATCTCAGCATACCTGAACCCCTTCTGGGCTTGCTTTGACACAGGAGTTGAACGGCACTGCTATAGAGTTCTCGCTCTTAAATAAAACCATTTCACAGCTGCATGAATTAGGTAATTCTCAAGATTAGGCTAGGGATACAGTCTGGGAAGCCAAGAACATCTATAAACCCATGCAGAAGAAGAGCACAAAACATGAAAAACACTTCTTAAATCTAAAAAATCTTTATTTGAATTACTGTTGCCTGAATTACTCTTATTTGCTACCAACTGAATATGTTCCTCCTTTTGGTCTGTTGATCATCATGGTGGATGGGAGGCAGGACTAGATTGCAGCTCCAGACAGAGCAGTGTGCAGGGGGCTCACATCATGAATTTTAGCTCCAAATCTACTGCAAGAAAAAACCAGCAATCCCAAGAGGACCCACAGACCCTCTGAAGGAAGCAGCCTGCTCCTGCAGGACCTGGGAGACCCCCCAAAAACTCAGTGCCCCAACCACGGAAGTGGGAAAGCGAGACCTTCCTCTCCCAAACACACACTCCCATGGGAGGAGCTGAAGGTCTATTTGTGGGAGAAGTTTCTGACTTTATCTGGAGCTGAGTCAATTTAGAGAGCCAAGTGAAATACAGGGGTAGAAGCAGCAGCAGAAAGGCGCTGGGAGCTTGCTGGGTCCCCTAGCAGCCCATTCCTACCTGGCACCACAGGGATCCAATGGGAGAAGACCGGGGGTAAAACTCCACCGGGAGAAGCAAATCCCTAGCTGAACTTTGTAACAATTTGAGTGGGGTGGGAAGCCTCCTGGCCAGAACTTGGGTGAGGGCCCAAATCCAGTGTGCAGACTCCACGGGAGGGGGAAGAACCAAGCCCTTTTCTTTCGCAGCTGGGAGGTAGGTGGCCAGGGGCAGGTTTTCAAACCTGTATCACTCTCCACCTGAAAATGGACTAGAGGCTGTTGTGCGAGGCATTGTGGGAGTGAGACCCGCCCTTTAGTTTGTGTGGCAGCTGGGTGAGCCTGTGACTGCCGGCTTTCCTCCACTTCCCTGACAACCTGCATGATTCAGCAGAGGCAGCCATAATTTTCCCAGGTACACAACTCCAGTGACCTGGGAATCTCACCCCCATCCCCCACAGCAGCCACAGCAAGACCCACCCAAGGAGAGTCTGAGCTCAGACACATCTAGCCCTGCCCCCACCTGATGATCCTTCTCTACTCACCCTGGTAGCCGAAGACACAGGGCATATACTCTTGGAAGATCTAGGGCCCCACTCACCACAGGTTCCTCTCCATACTACCACAGCTGAGGGTTTCTGGAAAGCGCCACCTCCTGGAAAGAGGCCAACCAGCACAAAAATAGAGCATTAAACCACCAAAGCTAAGAACCCTCACAGAGTCCATTGTATCCCCCTACCGGCCACCTCCACTGGAACAGGCACTGGTATCCACAGCTGAGAGACCCATAGATGGTTCACATCACAGGACTCTGTGCAGACAACCTCCAGTATCAGCCCGGAGCTGGGTAGCTAGACCCAGAAGAGAGACAATAATCACTGCAATTCAGCTCAGAGGAAGCCACATCCGTAGGAAAAGGAGGAGAGTACTACATCAAGGGAATACCCCGTGGGACAAAAGAATCTGAACAACGACCTTCAGCCCTAGACCTTCCCTTTGACAGAGCCTACCCAAATGCGAAGGAACCAGAAAAGCAACCCTGGTAATATGAAAAAACAAGGCTCTTCAACACTCCCCCAAAATCACACTAGCTCACCAGCAATGTATTCAAACAAAGAAGAAATCCCTAATTTATCTGTAAAAGAATTCAGGAGGTTAGTTATTAAGCTAATCAGGGTGGGACCAGAGAAAGGTGAAGACCAATGCAAGGAAATTCAAAAAATGATACAAGAAGTGAAAGGAGAAATATTCAAGGAAATAGATAGCTTAAAGAAAAAACAGTCAAAAATTCAGAAAACTTTGGACACAGTTTTAGAAATGCGAAATGCTCAGGGAAGTCTCAGCAATAGAATTGAACAAGTAGAAGAAAGAAATTCAGAGTGCGTAGACAAGGTCTTCAAATTAACCCAATCCAAAAAAGGCATAGAAAAAAGAATAAGAAAATATGAACAAAGCCTCCAAGAAGTCTGGGATTATATTAAATGACCAAACCTAAAAATAATCACTGTTCCTGAGGAAGAAGAGAATTCTAAAAGCTTGGAAAACCTATTTGGGGGAATAATTGAGGGAAACTTCCCCAGTCTTAGTAGAGACCCAAACATCCAAATACAAGAAGCACAAAGAACACCCAGGAAATTAATTGCAAAAAGATCTTTGCCTAGGCACGTTATCATCGGGATATCCAAAGTTAAGATGAAGGAAAGAATCTTAAGAGCTGTGAGACAGAAGCATCAGATAACCTATAAAGGAAATCCTATCAGATTAACAGCAGATTTCTCAGCAGAGACCCTACAAGCTAGAAGGGATTGAGGCCCTATCTTCAGCCTCCTCAAACAAAACAATTATCAGCCACGAATTTTGTATCCAGTGAAACTAAGCCTCATATACGAGGGAAAGATACAGTCTTTTTCAGACAAATGCCAAGAGAATTTGCTATTACCAAGCCACGACTACAAGAACTGCTAAAAGGAGCTCTAAATCTTGAAACAAATCCTGAGAACACATCAAAACAGAACCTCTTTAAAGAATAAATCACACAAGACCTATAAAACAAAAATACAAGTCAAAAAGCCAAAACAAAAAACAAAAAAACCAAAGTAACAGGCAACAAAGAGCACAGTGAATGCAATGGTACCTCACATTTCAATACTAACATTAAATGTAACTGGCTTAAATGCTCCACTTAGAAGATACAGAACCGCAGAATGGATAAGAACTCACCAACAAACCATCTGCTGCCTTCAGGAGACTCACCTAACATATAAGGACTCACATAAACTTAAAGTGGTGGGAAAAGGCATTTCATGCAAATTGACACCAAAAGTAAGCAGGGGTAGCTATTCTTATATCAGACAAAACTAACTTTAAAGCAACAGCAGTTAAAAGAGACAAAGAGGGACATTATATAATGTTAAAAGGCCTTGTCCAACAAGAAAATATCACAATCCTAAATATATATGCACCTAATACTGGAGCTCCCAAATTTATAAAACATTTAATAACAGACCTAAGAAATGAGATAGACAGCAACACAATAATAGTGAGGAACTTCAATATTCCACTGACAGCACTAGACAGGTCATCAAGACAGAAAGTCAACAAAGAAACAATGGATTTGAACTATACCTTGGAACAAATGGACTTACCAGATATATACAGAAAATGTAATTCAACAAACGCAGATTCTATTCATTCTATTCAACAGCATGTGGAACTTTCTCCAAGATAGAACATATGAGAGGCCATAAAACGAGCCTCAATAAATTTAAGAAAACTGAAATTGTATCAAGCACTGTCTCAGACCACAGTGGAATAAAACTGGAAATCAACTGCAAAAGGAACCTTCAAAATCACTCAAACACATGGAAATTAAATAACCTGCTCTTGAATGAGCAATGAGTCAAAAACAAAATCAAGATGGAAATTTAAAAATTCTTCAAACTGAAAGACGATAATGATACAACCTATCAAAACCTCTGGGATACAGCAAAGGCACTGCTAAGAAGGAAGTTCATAGCCCTAAACGCTTAAATCAAAAAGACTGAATGAGCACAAGCTGACACTCTAAGGTCACAACTCAAGGAACTAGAGAAATAAGAACAAACCAAACCTAAACCCAGAAGAAAGGAAATAATCAAGATCAGAGCAGAACTAAATGAAATTGAAACAAACAAACAAAAAATACAAAAAATGAAATAAAAAGCTCATTCTTTGAAAAGATAAATAAAATTGATAGACCATTGGAAAGATTAACCAAGAAGAGAGAAAATCCAAATAACTTCACCAAGAAATGAAACAGGAGATATTACAACTGACACCACTGATACACAAAAGATCATTCAAAGCTACGATGAACACCTTTACACACATAAACTAGAAAACCTAGAAGGGATGGATAAATTCCTGGAAAAACACAACAGACCAATAACAACCAGTGAGACTGGAATGGTAATTTAAAAATGACCAGCTGGGCATGGTGGCTCATGCCTGTAATCCCAGCAATTTGGGAGGCAAAGGCGGGCAGATCACCTGAGGTCAGGAGTCTGAGACCAGCCTGACCAATATGGTGAAACCCCGTCTCTACTGAAAATACAAAAATTAGCTGGGTGTGGTGGTGGGATCCTGTAGTCTCAGCTACTCGAGAGGCTGAGACAGGAGAATTGCTTGAATCTGGGAGGAAGAGGTTGCAGTGAGCTGAGACCGTGCCACTGAACTCCAGCCTGGGTGACAAAAAAAAAAAAAAAATTACCAACACAAAAAGTCCAAGACCAGATGGATTCACAGCAGAATTCTACCAGACATTCAAAGAAGAATTGGTACCAATCCTTTTGACACTATTCCACAAGATAGAGAAAGAAGGAACCTTCCCTAAATCATTCTATGAAGTTGGCATCACCCTAATACCAAAACTAGGTAAGAACCAAAAAAGAAAACTACAGACTGATATCCTTGGTGAACATAGATGCTAAAATCCTTAACAAAACACTAGCTAACCAAATCCAACAACATATCAAAAAGATAATCCACCATGATCAAGTGGGTTTCATACCACAGTTGTAGGGATGGTTTAACATATGCAAGTCAATAAATGTGATACGCCACATAAACAGAATTAAAAACAAAAATCACATAATCATTTCGACAGATGCAGAAAAAGCTGTCGACGAAATCCAGCATCACTTTGTGATTAAAACGCTCAGCAAAATTGGCACACAAGGGACATACCTTAATGTAGTAAAAGCCGTCTATGACAAACCCACAGTCCCCGTAATACTGAATGGGGAAAAGTTGAAAGCATTCCCTCCAAGAACTGGAACAAGACAAAAATGCCCACTCTCACCATTCCCGTTCAACACAGTACTGGAAGTCCTAGCCACAGCAATCAGACAAGAAGACATAAAGGGCATCCAAATCAGCAAAGAGGAAGTCAAACTGTCACTGATTGCTGACAATATGACCGTTTACCTTGAAAACCCTAAGGACTCCTCCAGAAAGCTCCTATAACTGATAAAAGAATGCAGCAAAGTTTCTGAATACAAGATTAATATACACAAATCAGTAGCTCTTCTATACACCAACAGCAACCAAGCAGAGAATCAAATCAAGAACTCAACCCCTTTTACAATAGCTGCAAAAAATTAAAATACTTAGTAATATACCTAACCAAGGAGTCAAAAGACCTCTAACAAGGAAAACTGCAAACTACTGCTGAAAGAAATCATAGACAACACCAACAAATGGAAACACATCTCATGCTTATGGATGGGTGGAATCAATATTGTGAAAGTGACCATACTGCCAAAAGCAATCTACAAATTCAATGCAATCCCTATCAAATAAACCACCATCATTCTTCACAGAGTTAGAAAAAACAATTCTAAAATTCATATAGAACCAAAAAAGAGCCCACATAGCCAAAAGACTAAGCAAAAAGAACAAATCTGGAGGCATCACACTGTGTGATTTCCAACTATACTATAAGGACATAGTCACCAAAACAGCATGGTATTGGTATAAAATTAGGCACATAGACCAATGGAACAGAATAGAGAACCCAGAAATAAACCCAAATACTTGCAGCCAACTGATCTTTGACAAAGCAAACAAAAACATTAAGTGGGGAAAGGACACCCTTTTCAACAAATGGTGCTGGGATAATTGGCTAGCCACCTGTAGGAGAATGAGATTGGATCCTCATCTCTTACCTTATACAAGAATCAACTCAAGATGGATTAAGGACTTAAACCTAAGATCTGAAACTATAAAAATTCTAGAAGATAACATTGGAAAAACCCTTCTAGACATTGGCTTAGGCAAGGATTTCATGACTAAGAACCCAAAAGCAAATGCAATAAAAAGATAAATAGCTGGGACCTAATTAAACTAAAGAGCTTTTGCATGGCAAAAGGAACAGTCAGCAGAGTAAACAGACAACCCACAGAGTGGAGAAAATCTTCACAATCTATACATCGGACAAAGGACTAATACCTAGAGTCTACAGTGAACTCAAACAAATCAGTAAGAAAAAACCAAACAATCCCATCAAAAAGTGGGCTAAGGACATAAATAGACAATTCTCAAAAGATATACAAATGGCCAACAAACATAGGAAAATATGCTCAACATCACTAATGATCAGGGAAATGCAAATCAAAACCACGATGCGATACCACATTACTCCTGCAAGAATGGACATAATCAAAAAATAAAAAAAACAGATGTTGGCGTGGATGTGAACAGGGAACACTTCTACACTGCTGGTGGGAATGTAAACTAGTACAGCTGCTATAGAAAATAGTGTGGAGATTCCTTAAAGAACTAAAAGTAGAACTGCTATTTGATCCAGCAGTTCTACTACTGGGTATCTACCCAGAGGAAGAAAATTCATTATTTGAAAAAGATCCTTGCACACGCATGTTTATAGCAGCACAATTCACAATTGCAAAATCGTAGAACCAACCCAAAGGCCCATCAATCAACAAGAGGATAAAGAAACTGTGGTGTATGTATGTGTGTGTGTGTATGTACGTGTGTGTGTGTGTGTGTATAGATAGATAGATAGATAGATAGACAGACAGATATATGATGGAATACTATGCAGTCATAAAAAGGAATGAATTAATAGCATTTGCAGTGACCTGGATGAGACTGGAGACTATTACTCTAAGTGAAGTAACTCAGGAATGGAAAACCAAACATCATATTTTCTCACTGATATGTAGGAGCTACGCTATGAGGATGCAAAGGCATAAGAATGATACATTGGACTTTGGGGATTTGGGGGGAAGAGTGGGAGGGAGGTGAGAGATAAAAGACTACAAATACGGTGCAGTGTATACGGCTTAGGTGATGAGTGCACCAAAATCTCACAAATCACCACTGAAGAACTTACTCATGTAACCAAATACCACCTGTGCCCCAATAATTTACAGGAAAACAATTAAACAATATGTTCCTCCTTCTGTTTGAGAATTAAGCTATATATTTGAGGACATTTCTCCTCATATTCTGAATCAGCATCTTGGTTTTTTGGCAGAACAGTTTATATTGTTGTCCTACCCCAGGACCCAAATTTAACATTTCCAGATCCAAATACCTTATTCTCCTCCCTAAACCATCTCTTCCTTTTCTCTTCCTTAACTCTATTTTACCATCCTCTCACAATCAACATTTCGGTGATATTTGACTTCTTTCATATGTCTCTTTCTCCCCAAACTCACGAGTTCTGAAGATTTTATCTACAAAGTGCCTCCAGAATCTCTTTTCCACAGCTACTGTACAGCCTTATGCTAGGTCTTCGTCCTCTGACTATTGCAACAGCATACAACTTTTCTTCCCTTCTTTCATTCCTCCCTTTTCTCCTCATCATATATAGTCTCAGCCAGTTTGGTCTTCTTAAAATGCAGTCTTGAATCTATAAGTTTTAAAGAACTCAGTTAACATAATTACTCTTTCAGAGAAACATTGATAAACTGAGAAGACAAATCAGTAGTTACCAATCACTAATCATTTGCACTGGGTGATTTTTTTTATCTGACATGGAGCTGGAGAGTAGTCCTGCATCCAGGAGTCTCAGTTGTAAATATCCTTCATAATAATGCCAGCCCACTGGGATATAATGTTAAGATAATGTTGGGATATAAGGGGGACATATGGAATTAGAGCTACAAGATTTGTGTCTCTCTGACCCCAAATAAATGTGCATTTCTAACCTTCTCAAGAGTAGTTCTTCATGACAATTTTATATTTAACATTGTGAAAGAAATAGAAAACCATAAAATTACAATCATACAATACACTGGAGTAAATGGGAGGATCTGGAGGAATCTCCGTGGTGCTTAGTGAAAAATTTTATTACATTTATTTTATATGATATATACTTTTTAGTTGTTACCAATTGAACATGATTAAAATTTACAAATAGAATCTTCCAAGATTTTTAATAAAATACTCATACTTGCTTCCATGAACATAATGTTTTGTTATTAGGTCTTATGTTCTCAATGGCTATAGTAAATTCCTTATTAGTGATTTCAGATGATGATTACTTTGTTTATAGCTACCATCAAATAAATTTTGTTCACATAGTCATGTAATTTAAAAAATTAAAACCATTTTTTTCAGCCATTCAAGTTGCTTGTAACAGCTGAAACTGTATTTAAAGAAGACCCCATTTTCTCCCTCAGAGATGAAACTTTGAAATTATCTTTAATGTTAATAGATTTTGAATCCACATGAAATTTTTTATGTCACAATTGTAAAATAATGACAAGGCTCTAATTGTCAGAATGTAGGTGCACCTTAAGCTAGTTGGAATCAGAAAAGGAACAAGTTAAGCCACAAACCCATATGTGTTACAAACACTGAAGGCAGAGATTCAGAGCTACTCCTTGGGTGGTGCCTGCCAAAAACAGTCTCCCTGGCCTCCTGCCATTCTTACCTCCTGCTAGTATACTTACGGCTGCCTACTGAGCTCCTTGGGCATCTGGAACATGCACTCCTTCAGCAGCTCCGTAGGCACCTTGTCCATTATGAATAGCAATTCATGCTGCAGATGGCTACTGGAAGAGATGCCCAGGTGCTAGAGTACCACGCACTGTGATGAGTGCATGGTGGGGAAGCAGCAAGAAATAAATGTAGCCCAGTATGCTCACTGCCTTCAGCCCTGGACAGAAATGCTCATTGCCCAAGGCAGCTGGTCTAGGAGCTCTGACTGCGACCATGCTTCCCTGCAGGCTTGGAGGATGAATATCTCAGCATACCTGAACGCTTTTCCATATACCAGTACAATGGCTTGCTTTGACACAGGAGTTGGAAGGCACTGCTATAGAGCTCTCTCTCATCTAAATAAAACCCTCTCATGGCTGCATGAATTAGGGCATCCTGTCAAGGAATATTTTCTTATGCTGGACTGGATAATTTTGGATCAGTCTCAGGCTTTTCATCCTGAACCTGCAAAAATAAACCTCACTCTCACCTCACTAGAGATGATTCCCTTGATTGAGAATCAACTTCACACCATGGAAGTCATGGTCACTCTCACGTTCCCTGATACCTTAACCAAACTGATCTTCAGCACATTCACATACGCATCTTATATCTCTTAAACAGGACAACTTGTGTGGTGGATTGTTCGAGTTGACTCATTTAAGTTGGGCACTATATTTCCCAGGATAAGTCGCCCTGTGTGGCTTGTGAAGAACTCAGGTGAGAATCAAAAAGCAAAAGTGAAGTAGTGGCCATTACTCTCTGAAGGTGGTTTTAGTCATATAAGGTAATGAAAAGATGTAGAGGTGCCTAGCGGGTTCCCACTTGCTCTGGTTCTCTTCTGATTTGTATCCAGCTCCTCAACTGTTGGTCCTGTTGACCAACATCAGCCTCTGGGCAGCCTCCAGATGTTTGTGCACTCTCAGATGTGCTAGCTTCACATTAACAACAGCTGCCTATATACCTCCCTATGAACTCCGCTTCCCATTCCCATTTGCTGCGCTGGACATGGGTTCTTAAATGGACTGCTGAGTGTCTTTTCTGATCCTCCAACTCCCTCTTCTGGATCTTCATTTTCCCAGCTCCTCCTACAATTAAGACTGAACTCTTGTGACAAGTGATTCCACAACAATCATAGGGACTCTGCTCCCTGTCCAAATCCGGTCTCATTCACCTTGTTTCCCATGGACCTCTATTTCTCTAACTTTTTGGACTTCATTCTTTGTCCAACCTGTGCTTTTCACCAGAAATGCTTTTTTCTCCTCATTAATGATAGAAGAATTCGTATCCATCCTTTGAGGATTTATTTCCATTACCAATTCTAAACTCCACCTGGTCATTCCAACTGGAGACAATTTCTTATTTGAATTCTTGCACATTTACACTTTTTATGGGTTTCCTTTCACTGTGTTTTATAGTAAGTCATTTTGTTCTTCCTAATAGAAAGCAAATTTCTTCAAAGACAGAAAGCATGAGTGAAGCCCCTTGTACCCTAAAGCAATACACCCCTACCCTAACATATTTAGTATTCAACGAATGTTTGTTGACTTGAATTTAAACATACATAAATAAGCTCTTGAGAAAGTTAGTGATTTCGCCTAAGGTTATAAACGGAATTCAGTTAATATATTAAAAATATCTGAGGAAAGACAGGAGTGGTGGCTCATGGCTGTAATCTCAGTACTTTGGGAGGCTGAAGTGGGAGGATCATTTGAGCTCAGGAGTTGGAGATTGCAGTGAGCTATGATGGCGCCACTGCACTCCAGCCTGGGTGACAGAATGAGACCTTCTCTCAAAAATAAATAAAAATTAAAAGTATTTGAGGTCAATTTCGTATTCTTGAACAGGCAAGGATCAATAAAATAATAAATGAACATATGTTCTCAATGTGCCAAACTAAGATTTTTATAATGTAGTTCAGAGAATGCTGAGTGGAACGTTTATTTTCCTTTCTTCAAAAACAATGCCAAAATAATTTTGTAATTAAGCTCATGGTCATTGAAACTCAAATGATTTTCAAGCTGTTGTCGTTAAACCAGGTGTATTAGTCCGTTTTCACACTGCTGATAAAGACATACCCGAAACTGGGAACAAAAAAAGGTTTAACTGGACTTACAGTTCCACATGGCTGGGGAAGCCTCAGAATCATGGCGGGAAGTGAAAGGCTCTTCTTACACAGCGGTGGCAAGAGAAAATGAGGAAGAAACAAAAGCGCCTGATAAACCTATCAGATCTCGTGAGACTTATTCACTATCACGAGAATAGCACGGGAGAGACTGGCCCCCCATGACTCAATCACCTCCACCTGGGTCCCTCCCACAACATGTGGGAATTCTAGGAGATACAACTCAAGTTGAGATTTTCGTGGGGATACAGCCAAACCATATCACCAGGTAACTCATCTATATTTTTCTGCAAGTGAAATTTTACACGAAATTCGAATACCTTTAAAATAGAAAAAAGTAGTGCAGACGAGGGAGGTGCAGAGGCCAAACCCGTCCTTTACTTCTTTTCCCCCACCAAACCATGGCCTGTTACGCACCTCTGGTGAGGTGATCTAACGGGATGATTAGCTTCTTGGTACAAAACTCTTTTGTTTTTTTTTCTTTTTTTTTTTTTTTTGAGACGGAGTCTCGCTCTGTTGCGCATGCTGGAGTGCAGTGGCGCGATCTTGGCTCACTGTAAGCTCCGCCTCCCGCGTTCACGCCATTCTGCTGCCTCAGCCTCTGGAGTAGCTGGGACTACAGGCGCCCGCCACCACGCCCGGGTAATTTCTTTTTTTTTGTATTTTCAGTAGAGACGGGGTTTCACCGTGTTATCCAGGATGATCTCCATCTCCTGACCTCGTGATCTGCCCGCCTCGGCCTGCCAAAGTGCTGGTATTACAGGCGTGAGCCACCGCGCCCGGCGGGTTTATTATTTTTCTATTGTATTTTCCAGTATCCCTTTTCCTCGTTCTCCTAATACCCTAATTCTCCTGAGCTCTCTCCTCCAATTAAGTTTCCTTTGTTTAGGGTTTTTTTACTTATCTATATGAAATCTTTTACTTATTTATGTGATTGTGTTTCAGGACCTCCTGAAACACAATTTAAAAATTTCCACAACAGCATTTTTATTTCTGAGGATTAAATCTTGTTGTGTAAAGACGTATGTTAGACATGCAGAACCTCAGGCCCCATCCGGGACCTACTGAATTGGAATCTGCCTTTTAGGAAGATTCGTAGGTGATTCTTCTATACACTAAAGTTTGAGAATCACTGTTTTAGAGGATTTGGGGGATATTAGGATAGAAAAAGGGAGACTCTGAATTTATATATGGTAGGCTTGGGAAATAATATTGAATAAATTATATATGTAAGGAAAAGTTGTGCTGGATGCTCCTTTCCTGTATGATTCTGGGTTAGAGTTGGGCACAGGAGAAATATATGTGACATTTGGAGGGCAGAGGAGGCAGCAGGCAATGGCACTCAGAAGGTTCATTGTAGGGTTCTATGTATATGGCCAATGATCTGCTGATTTGTTTCTTTGGGGCGGGCAGCAGCAAGACCTGTAGCTTCATCTGCATCAGTGTCTGCATCTGTGTCAGATCTTGCTGGGTCCCCTCCTCCAGCTTCTCCAAGTCCAGGGCCAGGCACCTGCACAGCCCCACAGTGAAAGGAACCAGATTCCTGTAGGTCACCACTGTTGCAGTGAGGACAGGGATATTCCTGCATGTTTCTGTTTGTCCTCTTGGGTTTCAGTTTGTTTTTGTGAGTTCCTGTTGGCCTTCGTGGATTCTAGTTTTTCCTTGATTTCTCCAGCTTTGTAGCCAAATTTATTTTCCTATCTCTTGGCCTACCTGACCTGTAGCAACTTCAGACTCACTGCCAGGTGCAGAGGTAAGAGCCTTGCAGAAAGACCTCTCCATCAGCTCTTGCCTGAGGTTCCTGGTTTGTGACTTTTTTTTTTCTTCTGATACTCTAAAATGCTTTCTTCTGGAGTTTTATTTCCCCAGCTTCTCAAACAATTTTAAAGTTTAAACTTTTTAATAAACACCTTCTTCTATGTCCATCTTTGTGATCATCCTTCTCTGATTAAGCTCTAATGGATACACTTACTGATTCTGCTAATGAGTTCCCACCTTCTTTCAGGTGTGGCTGATTGCACATTACCTTATTGATATGATTTGGCTGTGTTACCACCCAGTCTCATCTCAAATTTAAATCCCCACGTGTGAGCGGAGGTGCCTTGTGGGAGGTGATTGGATCATGGAGGCATATTTTCCACATGTTGTTCTCTGTCTCAGCTAAAGTGTTTCCTTATGCCTTAAAAAGGAGACTTACTTTTTCTAAAAGAACTGTCAAAGTTTGATATGCTAAAAATAGTTTTTATTTTTTGGTTTCTTGACGAGGCACACAGGATAGCCAAGATGCTACTTACTGCCTTTCTTTAGTAAATTTCATATAGATAAGTAGAAAACCCTAAGCAAGGAGAACTGAATCAGAGGTGGGAGCTCAGAAGAAGTAGGTTATTAGGAGAAAGAGGAAAAGGGATATTGGAAAATATTATAGGATAGTAATAAACCAAAAGAATTTCACACCAAGAAACTAATCATCCCATTGGATCAGCCTCTCATATTTTCCTGTAGCTACATTTTTTGGTTAACCTTTCAAATTAACCAAATGTGAGTTTAACATCTTCAGAAGACACAGATTCATTTTTTTCTCTTTTAGTTAATGTCAAATTTGGCCAGAAAAATGAGGCCATTCTTACTCCTTCATATGAAATATTCTATTTTATATCTTAGGAGTCTTCTTGTACCTGAAACTGAGTTATATGGTTGAAAAAAAAATAGCTTCCCTTCTTCATAATGTTGTCTATTTAATATGCAGCCCACTATTAATGGCCTCTGGAATTCATTCATCTTTTCCAAATTTTCTTTTCTATCCTTGACTAGGGTATTAAGAAACACATGTCTTCAGCTGGGCGTGGTGGCTCATGCCTGTAATCCTAGCACTTTGGGAGGCCGAGTGGGGTGGATTGCCTGAGCTCAGGAGTTCGAGACCAGCCTGGGCAACATGGTGAAACCCTGTCTCTACTAAAATACAAAAAATTAGCCAGGTGTGGCAGCGTGCACCTGTAATCCCAGCTACTCGGGAGGCTGAGACAAGAGAATCATTTGAACCCAGGAGGTGGAGGTTGCAGTGAGCAAAGATCGTGCTGTGGCACTCCAGCCTGGGTGACAGAGTGAGACTCCATCTCAAAAACGAACAGAAACAAAACAAAACCCATGTCTTCAGGTGTAAACTTATTTTATTTTAGTTTTTAGAATAAGTCTTAACTTTTCTTGCACTAGCCTTGTCTATTTCAGGCAGGTGCCCTGGGAATCATACTGTTAATATTTTCCAGATTTTTATACTGGAGTCATACAGAATGTATGAATCTCACTACTTTCAATCAAGGCAACATTGCTGGTATTACTAGAAGACTTGTTGGTATACCGTGTTCCTCTGCTGGAATGAGGGCTCCATGAAGGGAGAGACTTTGGGTTGTTCACTGTTGTATCCTCAGTGCCCAGACAGTTCATGGCACACAGCAGGTGTTCAGTCAAGATTTCCCCTTTTTTGCCACACATGCTTTTAAACACATAGCCTTAAAACAATTGCTCACAGCTTGTTGAAGGGAATCAGGAGATGCTTTGTGGAGGGTTTAATGTTAGATCACCCTTGTATCAGGTGTTGCTTCTGTTTTTTTGAGAAGGAGTCTCGTTCTTTCACCCAGGCTGGAGTGCAGTGGCGCGATCTCGGCTCACTGCAGGCTCCGCCCCCCGGGGTTCACGCCATTCTCCTGCCTCAGCCTCCGGCGTAGCTGGGACTACAGGCGCCCGCCACCTCGCCCGGCTAATTTTTTGTATTTTTAGTAGAGACGGGGTTTCACAGTGTTAGCCAGGATGGTCCGGATCTCCTGACCTCGTGATCCGCCCGCCTGGGCCTCCCAAAGTGCTGGGATTACAGGCGTGAGCCACCGCGCCCGGCCCAGGTGTTGCTTCTTAACCTGATTTGTGTGACTCAGTGCAGTGCTCTTAATGTATCTGTTGCCTGAATTATGACTGTGTTTGCATTTTTCCCTGTGGTAGGCTGAATAGTGCCCCTAGCCCAGATGTCCATATCCTAACTTGTGGAACCTGTGAATGTTACCTTATATGACAGAAGGACTTTGCAGATAGGGTTAAATTGTGATTCTCGAGATGGGAAGATTTGCCTCAATTATACAGGTGGGGCTGATGTAATTACAGGGACCTTTATAAGAGCGAGGCAGGAGATCACAGTGAGTAGCAGGAAATGTGGCTATGAAAGTGAGAGGTTGGAGTGATGCAGCCACAAGCTAAGGAAGGCTGGTAGCATTTGGAAACTGGAAGAGGCACAGAATGGAATTTTCTCCTGGAGCCTCTAGAAGGAACCAGCCCTGCCAACACTTTGATTTTAATCGTCTGAGACTCCATTTGGAATTCTGACCTCTAGAACTGTAAGATAATAAATTTGTGTTCTTTTAAGCCACTAAGTTTGTGGTGTGCTCTTACAACAGCAACACAAAAATGAATACATTGACAATGTTTCTCATTTGTGGCAAATGGCTTCTTTATTTTGGGGTGATCTTTAAAATTTTTTGCCATTATTTAGCTGCAATTGAATTTGAATGTGAAATAGAATTTTGTCAAGTTAACAATGCATTACTGATTTTGCTTCTATCATCTTTATACATTATTTTGAGATTCTTTAAAGTTTGATGAAGGTAATTTCACAAAAAACTGAATCTAGTTTACTTAGAAAACTTAGAATATGTTAGGTAATTTTTAAATTTAGGGACACATCTTTTTATATATTTGTAAGTCACTTCCATAATGACTTTTCATTCATTACCTCATTTATCCCTCACAGCAACCCTTCAAAAGTAGTGTTAACCTTCTCTCATTTTGCAGGTGAAGAAAGTAGTTTAGAGAGTATAATGTATTTTGCTCAGGGTCATCCAATTAGTAGATAAAAGAGAAGATATTTGACTTCAAATCTGCCTCTGAAAGATAGGAACTTGTTACATTATTTTATTCTTAGCCCATTGGTAAAAAATATCTTAAATTAGTAAGGTGAGCTTTGCCTATGTTGTCTTTTGTTTGAGAAACTAGAAAGTATTGGCAATTAGAATCTGCGTTCTCTCCGTTAGGGGAGAGTGGACAGTCTCTGAACTGGGACCCTCACGTGCGTGTGTTTGTTGAGGTTTAGATTGTATCTACCGGTCTGAGTTAGATTCAAGGATGTCAGTAGAGTGTGGCAATAGCAATTCACATTCATGGAGCAGCCAAGTCAGATTAGACAGTTGATAAGGAACAAGGGAGTTAAGCCATAAGAATAAATATTTACCCATTAGACCAACAAATAAATACATCAATGCCTTGATGACAACTCTGTGAATAAAATGGACAGCATAAACTGATAGACTTTTTAGAGGCCAAGGGGGAGGGGGTGTATCAAAATGTAAAATGTGCATGCAATTTTATCCAACAATTTTACTGCTAGGATTCTTTCAAGTCTTGCAGGACCAGAGCAACATATAGTCTAAGGCTATTTTTTCCCCATGCCTGAGGCAAATCCTATCTGAGTACTTTACCTCAGCGGTTCCCAACCTTTTTGGTACCAGGGACTGGTTACATGTAAAACAGTTTTTCCATGGACCGGGGTCGGGGGTGGTTTAGGATAATTTAAGCACATTACATTTATTGTGCACTTTATTTCTATATTAATTGTAATATATAATGAAATAATTATACAACTCACCATAATGTAGAATCAGTGGGAGCCCTGAACTTGTTTTCCTGCAACTAGACAGTTCCGTCTGTGGGGGATGGGAAACAGTGATAGATCCTCAGGCATTAGATTCTCATAAGGAGCATGCAACCTAGAACCCTCGCTTGCACAGTTCACAATAGGGTTCACACTCCTATGAGAATCTAATGTTGCAGCAGATCTGAAAGGAGGTGGAGCTCAGGCGGTAATGCTTGCTCACCTGCCACTCACCTCCTGCTGTGTGGCCTGTTTCCTGACACACCACGGATTGGTACTGGTCTGTGGCCCAGGTTTGGGGGCCCCTGCTCAACCTGCTGCCCCATGGATTATGAAATTTCCAAATCTGGCTGGCTGGAGCAGGTACTATTCCAGGCCCTGTGAGAGTGTTGGGTGCTGTTCCCTCTACTTCTTTCTGATGGCTCTTTCTCTGGACTTAGATTGTTTATTTATATGTACCCTTTGATCTGCTGAATACTTGAGGAGCCTCTGCAGGTTCCCAGGTTTATGTCTCTGGGAAGTTCTCTTTGCTGCAGTTATCTGTGCTGCCAGTTGTAGCCTTGTTAGTCTTCCTGGAGTCTCAGTTGCATTTCCTCAACTCAGGAAGATGATTGGGTTTTGCTGAGTTTCCCCTGCCTGCATCAGGAATTCTCTTGAGCAATAAGTTGGGACAACCATAGAGCTCAGTTGTCTCAGATGAGACTTTAGACTTAGACTTTTGGGTTAATGCTGGAATAAGTAAAGACTTTGGGGGACTGTTGGAAGGGTATGATTGTGTTTTGAAATGTGAGGACATGTGATTTGGGAGGGGCCAGGGCAGACATATGGTTTGGCTGTGTCCCCACCCAAATATCATCTTGAATTGTAGTTCTCATAATCCCCACATGTCATGGGACAGACCAAGTGGAGATAATTGAATCATGAGGGCAGTTTCCCCCATCCTGTTCTCATGATAGGGAGTTAGTTCTTATGAGATCTGATGGTTTTATAAGAGGCTTCCCCCTTTGCTGGGCACTCATTCTTCTCCTTGCTGCCACCATGTGAAGAAGGATGTGTTTGCTTCCCCTTCTGCCATGATTATAAATTTTCTGAGGCCTCCCCAGCCATGCTGAACTATGAATTAATTAAACCTCTTTTCTTAGTGAAGTACTCAGTCTCGGACATTTCTTTAGAGCAGCATGAGAACAGACGAATGCAAGGACCCTCTGTACAATTTTCCATAAAATTTACATCCCCACCAACAGTACAAGAATTCCCTCTTCTCCACACTCCTGACTCTTTAGCAGTTGAAATAATCATTCCTGCTCATGCCTGTCTTGCAAATGTCTCATCTCCATGTGAATACACCTGCTTACTACCTCTCAGTGCTTTTTCAGTCCATCTTTTTGAATCTCCAAACAAGCCCAAATTCCTGGACTAGTCAAGCATATAATATTTTATTTTAATGTCCCCACTTTGCCAATGTTCTAGCAAGGTTCATTTAAATTTCAGCAAGAATTCATGTGAGACATAAGCAGGATGCATGTCCAGCTGGTTTTTAAAGATGACTTCTGATTTTTTTCTCTTCGAAAATTCCTGACTTCTATTTTATCCTCTGAAGATAGAGTTTTCTATTTAAAATATCAGTTTGTGCAGCTGTTGTGTGACTTTAAGTCAAACCTAGTTTCTGTCTTTTACTGTCACTGTAATATACTGCAAAAATTATATTGCTTTTTTAGAGTTTTCCAAGTTTATTTCAGATATGTCACTTTTTCCTTTGTCGTGGGTTAATGAAGCTGCTTCCTGTTTGGTTTGTGGATTTTATTTAAGAGTATAATAAGAAAAATTTAAGCAAATTTCTTAAATTAGTTATTGATCTGAGACATTAAAAAGATATTGTTAATTTATAATCTTTTTTGATCTTTTTCCAAAATAAGTGCTGATCTCCCAAAGACATCAAAAACTGCAAGTGTGTGTGTAAATAAATCTAGTGAGGAATTAATCTTGGCAGGGTATAGTCAGATTTCTATTTGAAAGGCTTCCATTTATTTCCACATGACAGACCTATATCTAGTGAACTTTGATCAAATGCTTTAGGTGAAGTGAATCGAAGGACACCCTCCTCAGACAAGCATTTTTTTTTTTTTTTTTTACCTTCCTTATGACACCTGATAGTTGCATGTAAATCTCCCTTAAGGGATGACGTGTATCTGAAAACACCCACTGGATGTCTAAGCCCAATCATGGTAGTCAAAACTTCTTGGAATGATACATTGAAGACCAATAAAACTATCTCTTATGAGCAAATGCTGTTTGGAATGGAGTTCCAACGTTTTGTTTCTGAAGAAGCACACTTTATTTTCATTCTGGTTCTTACAATCTGCTCCCCAGAGAATTTCTTGTAATTTTAGCTCACTGTCTACCAGAAAGCAACTTGACCAGTAACGAAGAAAAAAAATTCTGCCGAAGTCTTTATCATTTTTAGGTAGAAATAATTTGTTGACTGTTGTTGCCAAATTTATGAGTTTGATTTTTCCAAGTAATTAATACTAGATACAAATAATATAGTTTCTCACAAGAAGTATTTACATAGTTAAAGAAATACATTTCAATATGGTTCCTTAGTGAGAGTTTTATAGTGAGACAGTATCGCTTCTAGGGCTGGGTCACTGGAGCCCCTGCCCTGTGTACCCTGCCTTCTAGTTGCCACCCTGAACTCCAGTTCCTTACTGGGCCAGGGCACCCACACACCAGCAGCTTCTGTCCTCCTCTCTCCCTCACCCACTTCTACATGCTGTCCTGGTTCTCCAGGACCACAGAAGTCCCTGTGCAAATGAATGGGCCTGCTTTTAGGTCCCAAGGCATCCATCCCCAGATGGATCACCCAAAGTCCACCTGAGCTCCAGTTGTTTACCCCTGTGGCTACAGGGCCCAGCAGCACTTTTGGGGGTATGTGATCAGGACATACAGATACAGACTGGCTTCCCCACAGAGGTGTACTGAGGCCCTTCGTGGTACCAGGTGGATCTGGGTGGTGGTAGGTGGGGACTGTGGAAAGGTGTGATCCCTTTTCTCACCCATCACAAGGGGCACAGCTGACACCCTTATAACAAAAGACAGGTTAACAAGACAGAAGCATAAAGATTTCTTTAATCAAAGTTTTGCATGACACAGGAGCCTTCAGATATGAAGATTCAAAGACCCAGGGAAAACTGCCTATTTTTATGCTTAAGTTTGATGAAAAATGGACAGCCATATGGAAATGAGGTTGGATGAAAGTGTATGATTGAGTGGTAATTGACTGAGTGAGTGGGGAGACCCAGCAAGGCCTCTCTGTTCAGAGTCTTCTTGGCCTCTCTGTGTAGCACTCCTTCCTCCCGGGGCATAACCCCTCTGAAATGAGGGTCTTCAAGGGAGAAGGAGAGAGTGATCTTTCTAGGCTTTATGGTTTTCTTTGGGGAAGAGAGGTTCTTCTACTTCTATGGCCTGCCTTGGGGAAGAGGAATTGTTTTCTATGCTTGCTTAGAGGGAGAAGAAGGGGCAAGAAACAGGAAGATGGGAGAAGGTCAGAAAGACCTTGCTTCAGAGGCCTTCCAGTTTCCTTCGGTTCAAAGTACTCAGCATGCCACGGTGCCAAGTTTAAGGGTATCGTGTTTTGAGCCCTGACAGCTGTATGGGCCTAGGTACCACAGTTTGTATTCTTTCTGGGCTGCAAATGATGGGGGAAGGACTTGGATGGATGGGAAAGGAAGATGTCAGGAGAAATGGAAGCACATGTGGTTTTCTCCCAACAAGTTTAAATATAGCATATAAAAGGAGCGAATAACATTGAGTTAAAAAAAAATGTCCAATGGGAAGATGACAATCAAATCAATTGTCAAGGACAAGGGGTCCTTAAATTATATGTACTGGGTTGCGCTGCTCTCTCCTTTTTTTTTCTGTGCTCCTCTGCCTGGGCCCTGGAGATCCTGCCTAGAAATGTTCTTGTCTACCACCTTCTAGCTGGGGTGAGGAAGAGCAGGAGGCAGGCTGAAGAGCCATTCCTGGGTGCAGGTCACCGTCCAACTGGAGCAGACATGAAATAGGCCGTTAGTGGTATTGGAAAGCATCACAGAATTTGCTAAAGGCAGTCAAGGGTTCCATGTCCCTCAAATGAGAGAGAACAAATAAGGCTTTATAAGTGCAGGTGCTCATTTCAATTTTCCTGTTGGAAATCAAGGTGGAAGCCTTTCTGTGGTAACAGGGACTGGACTTACTCTTCTGCCTGAAGAAAAAAACTGAACAAAATATGTGAAACAATGGTTTACCAAGACATGGGACATCAGGTAATAAAAGTCAAGAATTCCTGGGAGAGGAGAAACAGATGAGGTGAGGCATAGGATTGCCCCAGTTTCCTCCCAGGAGAGAGTTTCCAGGCCATGCTGGAGGGAAGAGGAACCCAGGGGGAGGAGGTTGGTGGTATCCCTGAGTTGAGGAGACAGAACTAGAAATTGGGTAGGCTAAGGTGGCAAAGTACCCAGGGGGAGAGGGCTCCAGAGAACTTCAGAGCTCTGCAGCGGGTCCTCTAGAGTCTTCATCTGAGCATAGGTCAGTGTTTTTGTGGGGGGAAATTATCTGAGGTCAAGGTGGAAAAACACTCAAAAGGTTTACAAGGACCAAACCCCGAATGGTCTAGCACACTAAAAGACAGATGCTCTCAGACTGAATAAAAAACCAATGTAGTTGGGATGTAAAATTGTACCTTGACAAAGCAAAGTTTACTGTTAAAGATTATTTAAATTAATACAATCAATTATTACATTTAAATTAAATAAAAAATTGGTTTAAATCTGCAATGAAAATGATATATGACCATCTGGAAGGCTTGTATACTTTCATAAAATTTGTAGCAAAATTAAAATATATTTGTTTCAATCGTTTCTATTTTGACAAAACTAATTACATATGAGCATTAAACACTTAAAAACATTTTTTCAACTCTCATTCAAAATCATGGATGAATACACTGCAAAAAATTCTCCATATCATATAATGTCATGGAGCTTACTATAGTGTGGGGGTAACTTTTACTTGTAAAGGGCCTACTGAGTTTTCAGTAGGGTCTGAATTAAATGGTTTGTTAAATTTTTCTGCAGTCATCTAGAGCCTATGCTTATTCTTCTGGACGAATGTGAGTTCATTTTTTGAATTTAATACTCAGATAGGCCAGGGCGTTTAACATTAGTTGAGAGTTTGCCATAAGCCAGCCACTTTTCTAACATTCTTGTAACAACTCAGTGAGACGGATATTGCCATTATTTTCTCATTTTTACAAATGCAGAAACTGAAGTCCAGTGAAGTTAAAGAATTAATTCGTCACTGATAAATGGCCCAGCGTGAATTTTATATATTCTGATAAAGAGCCAGTTTGTCTACCACATTATATCATGCCAGTATGGTGGTTTTACTTCAATCTTCCATGGTCATGAGGAAAGTATAAACTTTTGTTTGAATTGAAACAGTAGAGTAAGTGAATTCTGAAGTAATCTCTTTAGAGCAGGATTCCTTCCTGCCCTCTTAGCCGAGTGCTGAGTTGGAAGATGTTTTGCTGGGTCAGCACTAGATTCATAAATGCCTCAGTAAGGGAGCCAACCAAACCGATCGTTACTTTTTATTCAGATCTGCATGAATTACTCCAGAATTATTTTCTTCCCCATTTTTAATAGATTTCTAAATGTCCATTCAAAGTTATATATCTTTATTTCTGTAACAATGCACACATTTATTTCAACATACTCAAAAACTTTCGCTGATAATAAAAGTATGTAGAGTGCTACTTTAGCTTGGGCCTCTGTAATAAAATATCTTAGGGCCGGGCACGGTGGCTCACGCCTGTAATCCCAGCACTATGGGAGGCCGAGATGGGTGGGTCGCTTGAGCTCAGGAGTTCAATACCAGCTTGGCCAACGTGGTGAAATCCCATCTCTACAAAAAGTACAAAAATTAGACGAGCATAGTGGCATGCACCTGTAGTCCCAGCTACTTGGGAGGCTATGGTAGGGGGATCCTTGAGTGAGACTCTGTCTCACACACACACACACACACACACACACACACACACACTCTTAGACTAGCTGTCCAAAACAATGGAAATTCATTTTCTTACAGTTCTGGAGGCTAAAAGTCCAAGATCAAAATGCCTATGGTTTGTGATGAGGGCTGTCTTCCTGCCTGTAGATGCCACCTTCTTGCTGTGTTCTTACATGGCGGGCATAGGGTAAACTGGGATGGGGTGGAGAGCAAGCTCTCTGGGGCTCTTATGAGGGTACCAATGCCATCAGGAGAGTGGCACTTTCATGGCCTCATGTAAACCTAAGTATCTTCCAAGGATCCCATCTCCAAATACAATTATATTGGTCTTTAAGGCTTCAACATGAATTTTGAGTGAACAGTGTCTACATTACTTTCTCAGAATTGCCTTCTCATATGAAATATCTTAATTCAATTAAATAACTTTTGCCATTTCGATAAAGAATTCCAAAATTAAGATAAATTTATTTTTACTTACATTTTGAAAAAGATATTTTTGCTGCCCAATTTTTATTTCAGTGAAAATATTTCCTTTTATTCTACTGCTGTTACAAATACTGGGTTAGAGAGAAATCATTTAGACATAAGTTGCCTTTCTTTGTATTAAACTTGTTTTATGTTAAATTTTGTGCTCTGAATATCACGTGGTAATGTGACTTTAATAAAAACATATTACACCGAAGATAATGCAATGCCTGAAAAATAAATCACACTGGGAGCACCATCTAGCAATGGAGTCCAGTGACATCTAGAGCATGGACAGTGTGTGCAGTAAATGGTCAAATTACAGATTACAAGTGAGTTTGGCAAATATTTCCATAAATGTCTCTTCTCCTCCTCATAACACCTTTATGGTTTCTAATTCTATCAGAATGTAATATGAAAGTTAATGATGGTGTCTGTTTAAGCACATGTAAGTCCTATAGGTGCATAATCACATATTACCCTCATAGCTACCCAGGAGCCACCATTGTAGGGATGATTACACAGGGGCACAGGAATTCTGCAATGTGCTCGACTTCACAGTTAATACGCAGTTGGGATGGACTGTCAGCTCAGGTGCTTGACTCTGAAGCTCACACTTTTTACTGCTATATTAGAATCGATTTATTCAGATATAAATATTATTCAGGGGCAATCCTCAGATATGCAGGTAGAACTTGAACTGCATTGGGCCCCCTGTCATGTGAATCAATGACCCTCATTCTTAGCTATTGGCTGACTCCATCCCAACAGTCTGGACAAAGCAGTGCAAGTATTCTGTCACTGTGAGAAACTGGTTGGTTACACTGTTTCTCCATTCAGATGAATTAGAGCTGTTGACCCCTAAGGTTAGCTGCAAATAGCAAATTGGAAACCAAAAAATATCGAGTGTCAAAAGGCAAATGGTTTAACTTATTCTGACTTGGAAACTGCTCTGGAACATAGCTCTAAATGACTAAAAATCTTTACTATGGTTGGATGGAAATGTTAAGGCATAAATTTAAGGCTGCTTCTAATATCTATTGCATATGTAAGAGAAAGTGGAGTTTGATTTTTCTTGCTGTCTCAGAATTGTGGCTAAAACCCAAAGCTGAGGACACAAGGCACTAAGTATTCCTAAGCCACTAATAGTTGCCAGTGCATGATGAGTGGCATTTATCCCTACTACTACCACTAGTTACCATCTACCCCTGTCCCCTGATTTCCTCCTGCACCCCAGGAACTTGGAGGAACAACTTTCACAGTTTGTGGTTGGAGGTCCTCTCTCCTCTGTCTATCCTTGAGAAGGTGACAGTGGTGCTTTTCCATTCATGGAGCCAAGTGAGTCAGCTTTGATAAAATACTCATGAAGGTTGGGGGTGTCTTGAAAAAGAGGAGACTGACACCCTTTCCCTTTAAGTACTTACTTAGCTGCAGAATCTGGAGACTTAAAAAAAATTGTCAGCTTTTTTTAAACCTGAGATAGTTAAGTCTCTATAGAGACTGTCAAAAATTGCCTATGCCAACTATATTTCAAGTCATGATGATGGGGTATTGGGAAAAGTTTTTAATTAGCAGTAATCACACCTCAAATAAACCTCATTGGCTATGAGACTGTCATGGTGCAAAGTAGAATCTGGAGACTTCTGTTGCTATATGTATGACATGCTTTTGTTTTCAGCTCTCCTACCTCATAATAGAAAAGAAGAGGGAAATGCTGGCCCATGTCTCCTGATTTTGAAGATGTGTTCATGGCAAGGTTGAAGGAGAAAAGGTGTTAAATGGAGGAGCCCTTGGAGACTGAGAGGATATTGGACACATAGGTCTAGTGTGGAACTTCACAAGTACACCCCTTATGTAAAGGCTGACACATCAGGGGAGGCCATCACAACCAGATGGAGGCAGCTTAAACTACAAGAAGATTAGAGGCCTTTCCCAACTCTATGTCTTCCCATGGAGACAATCACATGAGGAGAGTTTTGTTGCCTCAGCCCCATCATCATCTTGTCCCCAAATCCATAGTAGCAAATGTCCCTGTACATTTATCCAGAGGAGAGGAAATTTGTATATAAAAGAGACATCTGCACCTCCGTGTTTATTGCAGCACCACTCACAATAGCCCAGATATGGAATCAACCTAAGTGTCCATCAATAGAAGAAGAACCACATGACGCACCATGGAATACTATTCAGCCACAAAAAGAATGAAATCCTGTCATTCACAGCAACATGTGTAGAACTGGGGGATATTATGCTAAGTGAAATAAGCCAGGAATAGAAAGTTAAACTCCAGTATGTTCTCACTTACATGGGGAAGCTAAAAATTAGTTGAACTCTTAGAGGTAAAAACTATAGCAGAGGATACTAGAGGCTGGGAAGGGCAGAGGGACATGGGCAAGGGAAAGATTTGTTGAATACAAAATTAAAGGTAGATGGGGAATAAGTTCTAGTGTTCTATATAAAGCACTATAGGATGACTATAGTTAACAATAATATAGTTTTAGACAGCCAGAAGGAGGATATTGAATGTTCCCAGAAATGATAAATGTTTGAGATGATGAATATGCTAATTACCCTGATCATGATACAGTATCAAAAGGTCACTATATACTCTGTAAATATTATTTCAATTATGTGTCAATTCAAACAATGAAGTTTTTTAAAAAAGAAAGGATAAAAAGTGTCCCAGAGACAAACCACACCTTCCTCCTTCACTTCAAACACTAAAGCTTGCATGAGGTAGGGGAAGTGGTAAGAGAGGACAAGAGTCCTGGGTTGAGTGTGACATACAAATATTAAAAATTTAGTGGCATTTGGTCTTTTTTTTGAGACAGGGTCTCACTCTGTCACCCAGGTTGGAGTGCAGTGGCTAGATCAGATCATGACCCACTTGCAGCCTCAACCTCCTGGGCCCAAACAATCTTCCTACCTCAGCCTCTGGGGCTACAGGTACACTGGGCTAATTTTTTATTTTTTTGTAGAGACAGGATCTTGTCATGTTGCCCAGGCTGATCTTGAACTCCTGAGCTCAAGTGATCCTCTCATCTTGGCCTCACCAAGTGCTGGTATTTACAGGTGTGAGCCAATGTGCCTAGCCACATTGAGTCTTAATTATTGCAACAAAAAAGATTGACATTGTTTTAATAACTAAAAATGACTACAGAATCATCCTAAGACATTGTTAAGGCAGCAATCACCCAGCTGGAAAGCAAATTTGATCTAGTGTTGCTGGTGGACATCGTTGAAAGACAAAAATCATTTTGTAATTGAACTCCAACAAATTGTGACTTCTCAATCAGCAGGTATATTTATAAGCAAATTGTTTTCTCCCAGCAAGTTTCCATGTCATTTTCTTTATGGGCAAATATTCAGTTGCTTTTTCTCTTATCTCAATCATGGCTCTCCAGTAGAATTTTCAGTGATGATGAAAATGTTCTATATATGTGCAGACCAATATAATATCCACTATACCCATGTGGTCATTGAACACTTGAAAATGTGGCAAGAAACTGAGCTTTTAGTTTAATTTTAATTTTGATTTAAATTTCAATAATATGTGGCTAGTAGCAACAGTGCTGGTCAACACTCTTGAAAAAAAATTGAGTAAAAGCAAAGGTGAAGATGAAAGTTCTATGTTAATAGGTGTTTTTGTATGAATTTATTCTTAAGGGCAGTATAGAAGTATTAATGTATATTAACTTGGCTAGGACTTATTTGAATACAATTTAAGGAAAATCTTTACAGTTTTAAAAATAAGTCACAAGTTCAAAAACCCATTTGTTGATAGTGTTGAAAGAATGGAATGCCTAGAATCGACTCTGCAAAACACTGAGGCATAGAAAATCTTTACTCAAAGATCATTTTCCCATGGGTCGTTTTTCTGGAAATATTTGCTTTGACCCTCAAATAAGGTTAAGAGTGAATGCGTCTCCCTTAAATTTATTATGTACCTAAATATTGCTATCTTTCAGCAATTTGGCCAAAGCATGGCTAAATTATGAAGTCAAGAAAGCCAAGATGGCTGAACCTTTCTAGTGGGTATGAATTCTTCATAATACCCCTACCAGAATCAAGATGGATACGATGGGGTGCTCTGATCCATTGCAGATAAAAGAGAGCTATGTTCTGCTCACTCTTCTTATCAACATAAACCAATAGTCTGATTCTTATTATTTATATTAAGGTAATCCATATCCTTTTGTTACAGCAAATAGAAAAACTTCTGTAAACTGATGACGTGGGGCGCTATCATGGATTAGGAGGAGCCTTTCACCCTGATTGCCTACTGCTGTTAAAAGAACTAAAACAGGTGTTCTTGGCTGATGGATTCCAATATTCAAATAGTGAGTATTTTTATTCAGGAACTTGGCTGTACATTTTGTAGATAACTCATTCTGGTTGGCTCAACAGGAAGCGCTAATGCTCCAAGTCAGTTATTGTCAGCAGGTATACCAACTGGCTGCCTGCAGACCAAGTTCTACCAGGAGACTGGTTGCAACTGTTTTTTTTTTTTCCCCGAGTTAAAATTTCACTCCTGTCATCCAGGCTGGAGTGCAATGGCGCAATCTCAGCTCATTGCAACCTCCGCCCCCTATACACACACACACACACACACACACATATATGTATGTGTGTGTGTGGTGTATACATATATACATATATATGTATATATGTGTGTGTGTATATTTTATATTTATATATATATATATAAAATATATGGTAGAATGATTTCTATTCCTGATTCTCCTGCCTCAGCCTCCTGAGTAGCTGGGATTACAGGTGCCTGCCACCATGCCTAGCTAATTTTGTATTTTTAGTAGAGATGGGAGTTTCACCATGTTGAACAGGCTGGCCTCGAACTGCTGACCTCAGGTGATCCACCAGCCTCGGACCACCAAAGTGATGGAATTATAGGTGTAAGCCACTGCGCCTGGCCCAACAGTGTTTTTATACTTTTGAATGTTTGTATGTTTTCAGTGCCTTTGGCTAAGCAGCTTCAATTTGCCATTTTTCACACCTGGCCCCGGTATGCATTTAGTGACACCTGAGGGCTTTTGAGCTGGCAACCTTCTTTCTATCCAAACTACCTTCAGATTCTTTTATGGTCAAGGAAGCTCATTGACAAGAATTTCTAATCCCAGTCATCTACATTTTGCTCTATGGGGCTCAACTTAGTGGTTATGTAGGCTTTCAAACAAATTCAAAGATTTGAGGTCAATATTGACTCTCCATCAGGCAGTTTTGGAGTCCCCAGTTAATTAGCTTCTGCCAAATGTATGGTTGAAATGAGAGCTGTTGGAGGGAAACCATATATGGGAACGTTATTATATGTTAGTCTAAGTTCTTTCTTTGTAAGTTAGATCACAAGTTCTTTGTAAGTTAGATCACAAGTTTCTTTGTAAGTTAGATCACAAGTTAGTCTAAGTTCTTTCTTTGTAAGTTAGATCACAAGCTATCTACTTGAACTATGTTAGCTTTTCCTATAAAAATGTTTTTCCTGAAATAAAATTTAATGCTGTGTCCTTGACTTTATAAAGAAATGTTGGATGAAAAAAATTCATTGATCAACACCTTTATGTAAAGACACATGGGATATATTACTGTATCACTAGTGTAGTGCTAGAAAAAAAGACTCCTTTGAAATAGTGTGCTTCCTTTTATCAGACAATGAGAATCTCCTCACCTGTAATGCTTCCTTTTTTTCCTTGGCTGTCATGATATTAAAATTAGCTCATTACTCCTCCCTTACACCGTTACTCTTCTCTTTATCAATGTGCGTTCTCATCTCTTTTACCTTTAGTGTTTTTCTACATGCATGTACGTAAATTCTACATGCATGTATGTAAATTTGCTTGTAACCAATATCAATAACCTTTTGGAAGTATACAGCTTAAAAACTGCAAATAAAAAATCATAAAACATAGCCATATTCATGTATGCCAAATGTGAATTTTAAAGATTCTCTACCTCTTTTTTATTCTTTCTCTCTTTTTTAAACAAATAGAGAAAAAGCATGGACAAATCTAATGTTTTAAAATGTAGACTTTTTGTTCTTTCCAACTTTCATTTTAGATTCAAGGGGTATATGTGCACATTTGTTACATGCATAAATTACGTGTTGTGGGGGTTTGGTATACAGGTAATTACCCAAGTAATCAGCATAATGCCTGATAGGTAGTTTTTCAATCACCATCCTCCTCTCACCCTCTACACTCCGTTAGGCTTCCATATATATTATTCCCTTCATTGTGTCCATGTGTGAGCTGAGATGGCGCCTTTGCATTCTAGCCTGGGTGTACTCAATGTTTAGCTCCTATTTATTAGGGAGAACATGCAGTATTTGATTTTCTGTTCCTGTGTTAATTCACTTAGGATGATGGCCTCCAGTTCCACCCATGTTGCTGCAAAGGACATGATTTTGTTCTTTTCTGTGACTGTGTAGTATTCCATGGTGTTATATGTATCACATTTTCTTTATTTTTCTTTTTCTGAGACACAGTCTTGCTCTGTCACACAGACTAGAGTGCAGTGGTACCATCTCAGCTCACTGCAACCTCCACCTCTCAGGCTTCAAGTGTTTCTCATGTCTCAGCCTCCCCAGTAGCTAGAAATATAGGCGTGTACCACCATGCCTGGCTGATTTTTCTATTCTTAGTAGAGATGGGGTTTTGTAATATTGGCCAGGCTGGTCATGAACTCCTGACCTGAAGTGATCCGCCCACCTCAACCTCCCAAAATGCTTGGTTTATAGGCATGAGCTACTCTGCCTGGCCCAACATTTTCTTTATCCAGTCCACCACTGATGGGCATTTAGGTTGATTCCATGCAATTGCTATTGTGAGTGGTGCTGTGATGAACACAGGTGTGCATGTGTCTTTATGGTAGAATGATTTATATTCCTTTGGGTGTATACTCAGTAGTGGGATTGCTGGGTTTAATGGTAGTTCTATTTTAAGTTCTTTGAGAAATGTCCAGTGACTGAACTAATTTACATTCCCACCAGCAGTGTATAAGCACTCCCTTTTCTCCACAACCTCACCAGCATCTGTTATCTTCTGACTTTTTAATAAAAGCCCGTCTGACTAGTATGAGATGGTATCTCATTATGGTTTTCATTTGCATTTCCCTAATGATTAGTGGTATTGAGCATAAAATATAGGCTTTTTAAAGGAAATAATTAGGAGATGCACAGATCCTGAGTACTGGACATATTCTTTGAAATGGCTATTTGTAATAAGAAAAGATGGACATTTATAGCTGTGAAAACAACAACAATTTGTTAAATTGATGTATATCTATGTAATGGAATACTATTCAGCTATTTCAAGTATAGTGTTAAATCTTTTGATGCACAGAAAAACCTGGAACCATAATATGCATTTTACATTTTTTGTTTGTAACTCTCTATTCCAGGTGTCCCCGAGTATCCTCTGATCTTTTCCTTTGTAGATTTTGCAAGCCAACCACTACATAGCAACAGTGATTTCAAAGGTGTTGGCCAAAGCTTTAACTTATGCAATGGTTTTCTCTCCCAGCAATGTGATACCAGAAATTCCCTTAACTGCACTTCCTTTATCTCTTTCTCTATATGAATGAATCATACTCATGTTTCTAAATCAGTTCTAATGTTACTTCCTCATAGACTTTCTTAATTCCCTTCCAGCAAAAGTAACCTTTCTCTACAATGTAGAGAAGCTATATCTGCATTCTCAATGATACTGCCCCTATAGGAGGGAAAATTGATTCTTGTCTCATAAAGGGTGAAAAATCTTAGATATTAAATGGTTTGTGACCCTCCAATACTCAATCTTATTGTTAAGTATATCATTTCATGGAGTAGGAGGCTGTTAGGAATAAAATTTCTAAAAGTGCTTCTTGGAGGAGTGATAATTAAAAAAGCTTGAAAAATACTTCTCCCCATTTAAAAGTATGTAATATATTATCTGTGCTTTCCCCTCATCACCTCAACCTATATATCTCCAGTAGGCTCGGAATGTTTTGTGTATTTGTGTATATAACATTCTTGAGTTCATTGTTTATGATAAAGTCAATAAGCTCCTTCAAAGCAGAGGCTGAGGCTTATTTATGGTTATATTTCTTATGTTTAGTTCATGATACAGTCTCAAAAAATTGTTTATTGACCTAAATATTAATCCCGTATCTTATAGTCCTCAGTGTCTGGCTGTTCATGGTTATAGGTTCCTTTGGGAAAGGACTGGAGGAATTATTACCATGTGTCTGCAGTGCTGCTGCAGAATCTTTCCTTATGGGGAGTTAGTCTCTTTTCCAGGCAGCGAGTTCTAGATATGAAAATTGGCTCAGGTTCTAAAATTGGGCAATGAATTATGACTTTTAATTGGGAAAGCTTCCCGAAGCTTCCCGATTGTCCATCCTTGATTGTAATAGTATAAATCCGTGTTATCCAGTATGGTAGACACAGCTTTTAAAATTCAATTGAGTTAAAATGAAATGAACAATTCTGTTTCTTAGTTCTATTAGCCATGTCTCAAAGATCACTCACTTCCAGGACCTCTCCATTAAATTGCTATCAAAAAGTGAAACCTTGAGCTTGCAAAGCTATGAGTTTTTCCTGTTCAGCCTCAACTAATTTCACAACTTTTAGACGGCAAAGAGTTTTCTACCTCTGCCCCAAATTGAGTCCACACCTCTGGCAATGAAGCTGCTGGTTTTCAACCTGAGCTGCCCGGGAGGAGTCTCCTGCCACCACCTGCTGCTGACTTACTCCTCTGCTCTAGCAGTTGGTCAAGTGTAAGCACTTTTAAGTTTATTGTCTGCATTTGGCAATTTTCAATACCTTAAATTAATTGTTTTGACATTTTTTCCTGTTTTATTCTCTGGGGAAGGGAAGTCACTGACCTCTTCATGCCCCCTAAATCAGAGGTCCTTCCAAGGATGTTATGTTTATCATTGAAACAGCTATTAACATTTCATTAGTTCTCAGTAAACATTGGTTAATAATTTCATTCATGTGAGTATTAATAAAGTTTCTATTATGTATATAAAATGAAATTATAGCACTTCTCTGGCAAAACCTTTTAGAACCTAATCTGAGCAAAATGCTGTGTCCTTTCAGCCGTCTACCAGGCCCACCTGACCCGCGTCACCTCCCCACTTCGCTGCTCTCTGACCATCTTTCCTGTTCTAGGGCCATTACTCCTGCTCCAGCCTTACTGATCTTTTTGCTATTTTTCTAAATTCAGGGCTCACAACTCCCCTCAGAATCTTTTCACTCACTGCTCCTTCTGCCTGGAACTTTCTTCCCTACATGGCTCACCCTCTATCTTCTCAGCGGTGACTCTTTTCCTGAGTACATTACATAAAAGACCGATGACGCCCTTCCTGGCCTCCCTTACCTTGTTTCTCCATAGCACCTGTTACATCTGTAGAATATGTATTCTTGGATTGTCTCCCCTACTCTAATGCAGTTTCTTGAGGGAAATTTTTGCTCCTGCTGTATCCTGATACCTAGAACATGCCTGGTATGTCCTAGATTTTCAATATATATTTATTGAATTAATCGAAGGAATGAATATGCATTGTTTTCACCAAGGCAAACAGAAATACAACAGAATTGTAAGAGTGAGCCATACAGGAAAAGATAAGACTGAGCCCCTATCTTCCTTCCCCATAACCTCTCCTCAGGTAAACATGTTTATGTTGGGAATACTGCCCATATTTATAGGATTTGTCTCCTGTCACTCAACATGCATTATGGATGTGGATTGTCATGGTAATGAGAAGAGAGAGAAGTGAACTTGCAGAAGATAGTGAAAGATTGTATCATGAGGAAAGTTGTCTTGCATACATAAACCTTAGGAAATCTTACTCCTTTACCTTGAACTTGAGACACCCTCATTGCCCACTGTCACATGCTGTGAAGTCAATAAATACTCCCAATATTCTGCAATCCATAGTAGCCTCTGCCTAATAACCTGAAGGTTTCAGAGAGGCCATGGTTCCTGAGAAGAGAGTTTTGGTAATAATAATGACAAAATGTTAATAATTAATTGTTAATTATTAGCAAGGCAATTAATAATAGTAGCTAAAATCTGCATTATCTTATTTAATCCTTCTAACAGTGCAATGATTTAATTGCTATTATCTTGCCTGTTTTTAATTATTTTGTTGTTTAGACAAGGTCTTCTCTGTTGCCCAGGCCGAAGTGCAGTAGTGTGATCATAGCTCACTGCAGCCTCAAACTCCTGGGCTGAGGCGATCCCCCCACCTCAGCCTCCTGAGTAGCTGGGACTACAGGTATGTGCCACCATGCACGACTAATTTTTACTTTTTTTTTTTTTTCATAAATATAGTGTCTCTCTATGTTGACCAGGTGGTCTCAACTCCTGGCCTCAAGTGATCTTCCCACCTTGGCCTCCCAAATTGCTGGGAGTATTGACATAAGCCACTGTACCAGGCCTGTTTTCTTTATAAAGAAATTGAAGCAAAGAGAAGTTATTTAATTGGTACCAGACCATAAAAGTTAACGTCCAAAATGAGTGGCACAAGAATTTAATGCCACTGAACACAGAGGAAAGTATCTGAACAATAATATCATTAATTTCTCTGTCGCTGTCCCGGGTGAACTTGCTGATTCCTATAGTAAAGCCATGCAGCTGTGATCCAGAGCCTCAGAGAATCCCTTTAAAACAATGGCTCTTGCAGGGGCTGTTTTGCCTCCCAAAGGGACATTTTGATCATCATACTGGTTGGGGTGGTGGTGCTACTGATATCTAGTGGGTAGAGGTCAGGAATGCTGCTAAACCTTTTATAGTGCATAGGACAGCACCCCAAGACAAAGAAACATCTGGCCCATAACATCAGTAGTGCTGAGGCTGAGAAATCCTGCTCTAGACTCTCTTGCTCTTCATTAGGAATCTACGTTATCTCCTTTAGCATCTCTAGATTCTGTCCCACAACCTTTTCTTGCTTTCTCTGTGCACAGCCTTCAGATTGCTGCTTTAGTTGGACTATTGACCGGATTTATTATGTCTTTGTAAAGGTTCGAATGGTTTTGGCAGCAGGTAACAAAAATGGCAGTTCAAATGAGCTTAATAAGAAAACTTATTATTCCCAGGAGCCTATAGGTAGGGTAGGAATGGAGAGGAATATGACCTGTGATCATATTGAAGGAACTTTTACTCCTGCTGTATCCTGATACCTAGAACATGCCTGGTACATCCTAGACTTTCAATATATATTTACTGAATTAACTGAACAAATAAATATGCATTATACTTAGCAAGGTGAAGAGGAATGCAACAGATTTGAAAGAGTGAGCCATACAGAAGAAGATAAGACTGAGCTCCTATCCCCCTTCCCCATAACCCCGATCATATTCCTCTCCATTCCTACCCTACCTATAGGCTCCTGGGAATATATGATAATAAATAAGGTTTATTTTTCTTTGTAATTAATTTTGCTTTGCCCTCCTCCATTGTCAGATTGGTCCCTAGGTTGGTTTCCTTCATGATTGCAAGATACAACCAGCATCAAATGGGGGAACCACTGTCATTGTTTATATACAGTAGAAGAAAAAGATGAAATTATCCCCCTTTTCCCAAACCATGGTATATGTCCTCTCCTTCATTCTGATTGGGTCTAATGCATACCCAAATTTAGATCAATCATAGTTGGAGTGGAGTGCCATAGGCAGATTAGCTTACTCTTCAGGACCTACCAATAGAGTTCAGAATAGTGTGGGTGATTAAAATGAGGGTTAGGAAAGCAAAAGGCGAAAATGAATGTTGGAGAGGACACAAACTGAATCTACCATACCCCGGCTACTGTTTTGAAGATGTTTATTTGTTCCATTCTCTGCTGTCAATGGGCCGTCACGTCCCTCCCTCACTGTTTCCACTCCTGGCTCCTGGAATCACAACCTGATGATATCATCTAATTTTCCTACAAACCCAGAAGAAATTGCTAGGGATGAAATAATAAAACTCTCAGAGGATTTGAGAATTGAGCTGGGACTTGAAATGTGTCAGAACTTTAGATGGGCAGCTTTTGTTTCCAATGCAATGGATTCCAAAACGTAAAATGATTATAAAGAGAACTGAGATTTCTAAGAATCCTGGCATAGTACATAAAACGCTTTAAGAGGAAAGAAAATATTTCTGTTTTTCCTCATATAGCCAGGGAACAGATTTATTATAGAAATGACTTAATAATTTAAAAGGCTGTATCAAATTCAGTCAATTTTATGAAGCACATTTTGTGGTAATATATTTTTGTCCATTTTGTGTTGCTATAACAATACCTGAGACTGGGTAAAATTTATTAAGAAAAGAGGTTAATTTAGCTCACAGTTCTGCAGGCTGGGAAGTTCAAGGGCATAGCGTTGACTTCTGGTGAGGGTTTTTCTGCTGCATCATACTATGGCAGAGTAGGTCAAAGGGGAAGTAGACACGTGTGAAGAGAAGCAAAACCTAAGGGGTGTTCTTGCTTTATAACAACCCACTCTTTGGAGAACTCAGTCTAATGCATTCATTACCAATGGCACCAAGCTACTTGTGAAAGATCTGCCTCCATAGCCCAAGCACCTCGCACTAGGATCCACTTCAAATACCACCACACTGGGGAGCAAATTTCAACATGAGTTTTGATGGGAGCAAACTAACTATATCCAAATGATAGCAGTGTCCTGTAATTACAATGTGTTGCATGGCCCAAATATGATCTCTGCGGAGCCTGTCTTCTTGAAGAGAACTTGTACTTTTAGGTAAGAGTGGAGGCTTGACTATGTATATAGAAAGTAAAAAGAAAAGCAACATTAAAACAAAGCAACATTTCCTTCAGTTGCTGGATGTTTAATTTTACCAATATAAATAAGTTTATTTCCCCTTAACTTTTCCTTCTAGGGACTAAATTAAGCTTTTAAAAGAATAAATGTAATACATCTTTAAGCATTATGATTTATGTTGATAGATTGTTACAATCTACTTTGAAATTTCAAAAGGTGATAGAAAAACCACATCTACAGGTAAAATCCTTCATTTTATAACTTTCTTTGGAATAAACAGACCATGGTTAAGTTCCTGAGTGTAGATGATGAATATATCTCACTCCAAGAAGGGCCAATTCTCAAAAGGAGAATATTCTTATTTGTTATTATGTTAAACATAACCTTAATGTTTTTCAGATATTGATTTTTTTTTTATATATCCATGATTTAGAAACCCACTCACAATGCAAAAAAGGAACAGAAAATGTCTCACTTTTTCTTGGACTACTTTTCTTTATTTTATAATTATACTGCTTATTGTTACTTATATCAGAAAATGGGCATAAGAAAGTCAATGGGTGAAATTAAAATGAATCCATTTTGTCTCTTCCTTGCAGCTCTGTCAAATCATATTTTTTCTGAAGATAAATTATTTGTGAAAAAAGTTTTGGAATTTATTTTACATTAGATCTTATTTTTTCATTGCAACAAAATATGAGTTTTTGAATTTAAAAATTAGACATTGAACTTCCATAATTAAATAACTGTACATCTATGGTTATGATCACTAAAATTATCTGAAAAATTTATAAGAAAGTTGAAATGTAAACATCTACCTTAAATTTTGTTTTTGTGAAAGTAGTCAAGTCATTATAGAAAAAAAGAGTATCTTGGCCAAGCGTGGTGGCTCACACCTATAAACCCAGCACTTTGGGAGGCTGAGACGGCAGATCACTTGAGGTATTTTTAGAAGAGACAGAGTTTTACAAAACTTAGCCGGGCATAGTGGTGGGCACCTGTAATCCAGCTACTTGGAAGGCTGAGGCAGGAGAATTGCTTGAACCTGGGAGGTGGAGGTTGCACCATAGCACTCCAGCCTGGGCAAAAAGAGCAAAACTGTCTCAAAAAAAAAAAAAAAGTATCTTTAAATACAGTTCTTAAGCAGTTGGGAGGCACATTATATGTGTATACACACACATATACATATACACATATATACACACACATATACATACATACATATATACACATAATTTGGTTTTTAGGAAACCAAGTGTTATGAATTGTGGTTTTTCTTAAAATACAATAAAATTTCACTATAAGTGGAAAAATTCCTAAATAAACCAAAATAATTTTTCTTTTGTCACAACAAGAATTCCTGCTTCTAAGAAGACAAAAATCAAGGGAACTTATTAAAAAAATCACATAGCTTCCTGGACACCAGCTAAATGAAACCATAGCTCATTGCATAAAGGTCAGGTCGCTTCCTCTGTTAATCAATGTACATTAAAGAACTGAGACACTTTCCACAAGTTTCAATGAAGGCATAGATGTTTCTATTATCTGGATGTATCAGGTGTACATTATTATCATTCTCGGTTATCTAAATGCTTCATTACATTCTAATTGTTTCACTGGGTTCAGCCAAACATTGAATATAATGAAAGAAAACAAAAGCACACACACACACAAAAGAAAAGCCTTTGTAATAAAAGAGACATAAAGATAAATTCTATTATCCTGGTATGTGGAAGGATCAGACAGGGATGAAAGTATTCTTCACGGTTCTCTGCCTTTGTTTCATGACATAATTACCCAACTCCATGCCAGGCAACAGAGTCACAGCAGAAACAAATACCTACAACAGTGATTAGCAACTAGAATAATCAGGAAGCTTTAAAAAGTACCAAGTCCTAGGCACTAGGCCCAGTTAGATAAGTTCAATTGATCTGGGGTGAGGTTTGAGCATCAGCATTTTTTTAAAGGCTCCTGAGTGATCTAATATTCAGTCACAGTTCAGTAGAGACCCATTGGTCTATAGCTAGTAGAGAGAATGAGATGGGGTTCAAGTAAGGAATGACAACTGCATAGGCCCAGACAATGAGAGAAAACAGGGATAAAAAAAAAAAAAAGGCGGATTTTTTTTTTTTTTGAGACAGAGTCTCACTCTGTCGCCCAGGCTGGAGTGCAGTGATGCAATCTCGGCTCACTGCAAGCTCCGCCTCAAAAACAGGCAGATATTAATAAAGCAATAAAGAACAAGAAATAAAACAACAAACTTCTGGAATTATTCACACAATGGCAACTGTGTAAACACTTGCCTTGGTCATTAGGGGGTTCTGCAGAGCTGCTGTCATTGTCAATAGGACTCTAAATAGAAAGGACTCTTCCAAACCAGGCAATTATTTAGCCAATTCTAAGCATAGATGCCAAGAACAACAGCCATAATTTAGGCATAGAGGAAAGAAGCTTAAATATACCTGCTATGGTTTGAACATGTCCCCCAAATTTCATGTGTTGAAAAGTTAATCCACAATGCAACAATGTTGAGAGATGGGAAGTTAAGAGGTAATTAGGTCATGAGGGCTCTGCCTGTTCTCGTGAGTTGGTTATCTAAGGAATGGATTCCAAATAAAAAGGATTAGTTTGGCCCCCTGCCTGCCATGCATGCTTTCCCACCATGCGATGTCTTCCTCCATGTGATGACGCAGCAAGAGGGCCCTCACCAGATGCAGCTCCTTGGTCTTAGACTTCCCAGCCTCCAGAACTGTGAGCCAAATTCACTTCTATTGTTTATAAATTACCCAGTCTGTGGTATTGTTATAGCATTACAAAATAGACTAAGACAACACCCAACTAGAGTGATTGCAAGTTATACCACTTTCATTTCATTTCACAATCATTTCACATGTGTTGTTATTTCAATTAAAATTCTAATGTTACTTTAGATTTTTATTTCTGGTTCAAACTGGGGCCTCTAGATGTTTAGGAAAGGTTATTCTAAGCCTTAGTCCCTTCTTAAAGTCTCTGAAGAGTCAGCTGAAACTTATTTGACCTAGAATTTTTTTATGAGATTTCCTTGGAGTTAATTTGCTTTTTTCCTGGCATATATCCTAGGACAAATACATAAAGAAGGATCCTCTGTCCAATTTTTGTTTTTGCATAAATTTTGGATTTTCTATAAAGATTCCCCTTTCGCAGCTCTACCTCCCTGGAAGTTACCATTTCTGGCCTCATTCCTTTTTTCATACTGTCTCCTATTCCCACTCTGCCATCCTCATGGAATGTCTTTTCTCTCAGTTTTCTCTTCCTCATCCCCAGCATGCACAGACACACAGAAATGGAGACTGGAACAATGGTTGCAACCATATTTGTAAGTCTTCGTAACACAAATAATTCAATCTTTATATCTATGCTATTTGTTTTCCACTTTAAAATGTGAAATCTAGGGCTTTCCCTAATCTTCATGTGCTTTGAGGGAAAGAGTCTCCTGGCTTTTTTTCTTTTTGCTGTATTACCTACAGCCTCCAAATAACAAAAAGTATTATACCACCTTTTCTTACACCTAGCCCCCTATGGTTGGTTATGAAATTGAGTAATGAAGGTCTGTGGATTTCTTGCCAGTTAGCAGGAAGCTATATTTTAAAAATTACTAGATTTTTACATAAGGAATAAAAGCACATTATTTAAAATAAAACATCAGTCCTGGACTTTTAAAGATAATACAGTGTTTTTCCTTTTATTATAGTTCTTCGAACATTTTTTCAAAGGAATGCATGTTCATTTTTACAATAAAGGTTGATCTTTAAAAAATGGATGGTCATTGGCCTATCTTCCCTAGCCTTCAGTTCAGGCATTCAAAGGCAATCATTTTCAGATACTTTGGCTGTTTCTTCTGGTATTTACTTTCAAATTTCAAATTTCAATGCTACTGCCTACGATTATTTTTATTGCTCCATTTTGACCTCCTCTTTGACTTCAGATGAGGATTCAGCTGTGAGTGCCCCTCGCATTTTCTCCTGAGGTAGTCCTATCATCGTGTCTTTGGTTCTAGAGCTTGGTGCTTAGTTCTTTAACTACAGAACCCTCAGGGTCCCAACTGCTCAGGAACACTAGTCAGGGTTGATTTAAGCATCTGACTCTCAGGAATCTAGTAACAAGCCTTCTTTTTCATCCCTACAGTGATCATTAGGAGACAAACAGCTTTCTTTCAAACATTTGCGGTCAAAAGTTTGAATACACCTTCATTTACTGCACAATGGAACTATTAAATACCTTTTTAAAAGATACTTTCTTCAAGCTTTTATTTTTGGACGCACACAACCATTCTGAAGGGAACTACATTTCCTGACCCAAAAGTATTTACTTTTCTTGGTATCAGCCTCCAATTATTCCGCAACGATCATTACCCTTTGGGTTGGGGTCACTTCCAGTGATTCCCAGGAGAAGATCTGGCACACTGGTGGCTAGAGAAGAAACAACAAAAATCAAAACACAAAAGTTCACAAATATCTTTTTTTCTGAGATGGAGTCTCACTCTGTTGCCAGGCTGCAGTGCAGCGGTGCGATCTTGGCTCACTGCAACCTCTGCCTCCTGGGTTCAAGCGATTCTCTTGCCTCAGCCTCCAGAGTGGCTGGGACTATAGGCGTGCGCCACCACGCCCAGCTAATTTTTTTATTTTTAGTAGAGATGGGGTTTCACCATGTTGGGCAGGCTGCTCTCGATCTCTTGACCTTGTGATCCACCCTCCTTGGCCTCCCAAAGTGCTGAGATTACAGGTGAGAGCCACCGTGCCCGGCCCACAAGTATCTTTTATAGCTAGGCCTCTCACCACAATGATATATGACTTTCCTGGGTGACTATTAAAAGGCAACTCCTCATTTAAAGCTGTAGGTTCAGACAGGTTTGTTTAGAAACTAGTTTCACTGCCTTATAGAAATGCCTCTACTTTTCCACACAGGCATATACAAGTGCAGAGCTGGGCAACCATCATTAAGATGATAAAGTAAAAAATGCAGCATGTTCAGAATTAAGAAACATATATGTGTTTGACTTAGAATATATCTCTCTTCAGTGGAGAGCTTGAATTTTTTTGATTGGACCAGAACTTTGCCTCCTCTTCTCTTCCAGAACACTTTCTTCTTAACAATGTAAAGCTACATGTCATATTCTGATTACACGGCCCTGGCTTTCCTTAGGAGTATGGCTAATAGCTCTAAGACACCCAGACCAGGAGTGAGACCATTGGCTTCTGACTTAGTGATTCCTGGCTGGTCCTGCTCTCTCATGGCATTGTTAATTCAGATCTCAATAGCTTAATCCTCCCTATTAGAGGTATGAATATTGGAATTAATCTGAATGAGGCAAATTGTCCCTTTTATGGCAGAGAACATGTATTTCTAGTTTGCAAGATGTGGCAGGTGAGAGCATACTGCAAAACCTCACCCCCTTCCCCCTTTTTCTTATTTCCCCTCTATAGCCGCCTTCTTGCCACAGCAAGAGCCTCTCAGTGGCCCCCTCCTGGAAGCCTGATATGGTGATGTCTTTCTAAGTCCTTTCAGGCAGAGTTAGTTCCATTCTTTTGTTTTCTTAATATTTTGTCCATATCTCTGTAATGGGTCTTTTTAATACCACACTGTAATTTATTTTTCTCTGACTTCTCTATCCACTAGCAGGAAAGGACTTAAATGATTATGTGTTCACCATACCTAACTCAGTGACTGAGTCAAAAAAAAAAAAAAAAAAAAAGAGGCTCAATAAGCATTTGTTGAACAAATAAATGAAGCAATTCTAAGATGCAGGCATTGGGAACATTCTGTGATTTATGCTATTTTTTTTTCCCTGGGGCTCAGCAATATATTGTACTTCAGGAGAGTAACTATCTGTGACTAAAAGTATAGACTACCAAAGAATTCAACCAAAGTGTTCAGGTTTGTTCTTGAGGAATATTGTTCTTCTATGGACCAAGGTCTTTTTTTCAGCGTTTCAGAAATTGGGAGAACAGAGTAATTTCTGGGCTTCTTTTCCTTTCCCACCAAGCAAAAGAAACTTGCTTTTCTTTGTATTGCCAATGACATTCATCAGAGACCAAGGTGACATATCTTTTCCAAATTTGCCCTTGGCAACTGAGTCTATTTTTTCTTTGGAGACAAAGCAAAATGAAACAATCTGACAGATAAGTCATGTTATAGATAATAAGAGAAGATTTTTCCAAATAGCCTCTAAAATTAGAAGGATTACATTAGCCGTCCAGCTTGAAAACTAAATAGTATCAAAAAGTGAATTTGTGTAAGAAAAACTGCTGGTGGAAACTGGAGACTGAGGCACCTGACACAGTGTGTATATGAATTACTAGATTTTAGATTCTTTGCAACTAATGTTTGTTTTATTGTTTAACTATTTATGTTAGTTTCTTAGGGTTGCTCTAGCAAGTTACTACAAACTTGGTGGCTTAAAATAACAGGAACTTGGCTGTGTGCGGTGGCTCACATCCGTAATCCCAGCACTTTGGGAGGCCGAGGCGGGAGGATCACGAGGTCAGGAGATCAAGACCATCCTGGCTAACATGGTGAAACCCCATCTCTACTAAAAATACAAAAAATTAGCTGGGCATGGTGGCGGATGCCTGTAGTCCCAGCTACTTGGGAGGCTGAGGCAGGAGAATGGTGTGAACCCGGGAGGCAGAGCTTGCAGTGAGCAGAGATCCCGCCACCACACTCTAGCCTGGGCGACAGAGCGAGACTCTGTCTCAAAAAAAAAAAAAAAAAAAAGAAAAAAAATAACAGGAACTTATTCTCTGATAGTTCTGGAGGTTAGAAGCTCAAAATTAAGGTGTTTGGCAGGGTTGTTTCCTTCTAGAAGCTCAGAAGGAGCATCTGTTTCCCTGCCTCTCTCCTAGCTTCTGGCGGCTGCTGGCAGTCTTGGTTTCTTGGCTTGTAGACTCACCACTCTGACCTCTGCTCTACCTTCACGCCACCTTCTTCTCTGGGTGCATGTCTCAAATCTCTTCTTTTCTTACAAGAACACTAGCTATTGAATGTAGGGCCGTCTTTAAATCCAGGATGATCCCATCTGAAGATCCTTTTCATTACCTCTGCAAAGACCCTATACTCAAATAAGGTTACATTGACAGGTACCAAGATTAGGATTTGGGCATATCTTTTTGAGGAATACAATTCAATCCCCCTGTACCACCCATGGATTTATAAAATTTCTGCATTAATTGCAAGACATGTTAGATTTTGTATGTGTTAAAGATATGATTACAGAAGCAAAATAGAAAAGTGGAGGTAATAGGAAAATTCCAGGAAATAGCCAATCTTGATTCAACGGGCTGAATATTTTAGGTAAAACATATTTTATTTTGAAACTTTGTATGATGCTCTGAATAGTTTTTTTAGCCTTAAGAGATACTAAGTTGAGAAAAAGTAATAGCTAGGAGGAGAAGGAACTTATCATCTGACAACATAGAGAGAGGCAAGACATTACAGGTTCAAAAATATTCTGAAGGTTCGAATATGAACCTTGTGAAAATGTCTCATAATACTGCAAAATTGCCATGAATGTCTTTTTAAAGTCTCTTACTGTCTAGAATTTTTGCTTTGATTTGTAATTCTACAATTTAAGATATTAATTGGAGCTAGCTAGTGAATATTTATTGAACACTTAGATGTTCAATTATGAAAGACTCAGTAGACATAATTTGATCTTCTTTACTAACTTCCTTTGGTCAGTGATATTTCCATGATGGAATAATGTTTTCATTGCTTTAGTCTTGGCTTCTTTTAACAATTTAGCCTATGGAGGATCAGTATAGTGAGTTTTCAATAGCAATAAAAAATCTGATGTAAATTTTCTTTTTTTTAGACAGTCTCGCTTTGTTGCCCAGGCCAGCTAATTTTTGTATTTTTAGTAGAGACGGGGTTTTGCCATGTACATTTTCTTAAATGTAGCACTTTATGACACTTTTTTCATACAATGAATGATTTGGTGAATTTGTCTAAAATACGCTTTCCTACATTATGAGATAAATACCACAAATATGTTTAACAAAACACATAGTTGAGTTGTTAAGATTAAAGTATGATTCTTAAGGAAATTGTATAATAATGAGTCATTGAATAGATTTGTTATTTATGAAAGTGGTGAATAAGCAACCTTATGAAATATTAAAGATGAATGTAGTAAAGAGATCATGTGAAGCAGTTTTGGCCCTTTTTATTAACTAAAAACATGTAATATTTACTGCATTGTAAAGAAATCATTGATGCATTTGATATTAGGTTTCTTAACTCATTTGGCCAATTCTGGATCAGAAAATATGAGAAAAAGTGAAATTGGATAAAGTGGAGTTAAAACAAATGTTGAGAAAGAAAGTGGGATCATTGGGATGAGTGTAACAAGTCATCAGAAAGATGAAGCTGCGTGTGTGTCTAGCATGGATCATTGAATTGATTGATCTTTGGTTAGAAGAGATAAAAGTATAAATACCCTATCTTCTTACTGCTTTCTTTATTTTTCTTCTCCAGCTTTTAACATGTTCTAAAAAGTGTTCATATTAATTATTGAAAGCAATATTTATGTATGATTGAATTAATATGGAGAGCAAGATTTATGTGGCTGAATGAAAAGTTATAACAATATGGGTAAACAATATGGTAAGATTCAATTTTGGCAGAAAGGATGAAAACTCCTTACATTTAAATGTCTAGTTTAGAGAGGAAGAGATTGTGAGGAAACAGTCAACCACATTGTGAGAGGCTGGAGGAGGGAACATGGTAGTAAGGAACATTACAAGAGGCTGAGGTGAGGAAGATGGTGTCTGAGCGGCAATTCTCTGCAGGTGGGGAGAGAGATGTGCAGTGAGGGGATGCAAAAGCTGTCTTTGGATTCCCAGCTGTGCTTTTTCTCCCTTAAACAAAAAAAGTCCAAATACTCATTAGGCTTCCAAAGAAGAGATACAATATTAAAACAATAACAACAAAAAAGGTTTGCTCATTAAGAAGTAGAAGAAAGAGGACATAATTCTTTATCATTACCATGGTGATTTGTGAAAACAGAAGTCAGTGAGCCCTAACTTAGGCCAGGGGTGAAAGTAGAAAGAATTCAGGGCTTGTGCTCCAGCCCCGGAATCATGTCTACTGACTCAGTGGGTGAATGTTGTACACCACCACACTTTTCTGAGCCTCTGTTACACCCTGGTAAAATTAGGGGAATGGTACTGATGACTCTCATGGTGTGTGGCTGAATAAAAACATGAATCAAGTCAAGCTGTGGAGTTGAATTGGTATTTAGTTAGGATGACGATCCCATTACAGTCGCTAACTTTTAAAGTTGTTCACCTTTTTGCAGATATCATTTATTGTTTATAATAGTGCCTATGTAAGATAGGATGAATTATTCAAAATTCATCACCGTTGTCAGGAAAACTGCTAAAATTTCATGGCTGTCTCATTTAAGAAATGGTCAACATGTTTGAGTACTTAATAAAATTGCATGGCAAATTGCCATAAACATAGTAAAAGAAAAATCACACATTGTAAAGAAAATGTTTGTGCATTATGGCTTATGTTAAAGACAAAGGGCTATTGTTTCTAATATATAAAAAAGGTACTAAAAACAGGAAAGAGAAGGACCAATAGTGATAGAAAAATGGGCAAAAGATAAGCTGGGCAGTTCACTAGAGGAAGCAAAAATTGAGTTTAATGATGTTTAAAGTTATTTAAAGAAGCTCAAACTTACTTTAATAGAAGAAATGTAAATTAAAACAAACTATGTTGAGATACTATTTCTCACCTATAATATTGGCAACAATCTAAATGTTTGGTAGAATATTCTGTTTGCAAGGCTGTTATGAAATAGACAAACTCAAATGGCACTGGTAGAAATGAAAAATTGTTATATCCCCATATGAAAAGAAGCTTGGCAATATTCTTTCAGTTGCAATATTCATTTGCTCTTTGAGTCAGCATTCCCACTTCTAGGACTATAATTCATGAATATACTAGTATAAGTAAAAACAACATTAGCAAAAGGTTACTCATTGTTTCATTTGTGTGATATGGTAAAGAATTATATATACATACAATTACAGATATAAACATAAATACAATTACTTATATGTGTAATGAAAGCAAAGCAAACACCCTACAATCCAAATGATATGATACATCTCACAGTGGAATACCCTGTAGACATAAAAGGAAATGAGGAAAATTTTCCATATCCTAAAGTGGTGTGATTTCCAAGATACATTAAGTGAATAAAGCAAGGTACAAAATGAATAGTATATATATATGATATGCAGACTTTTGTACAGGAAAGGGGGAGAAATACAAATATATGTGTATATTTGCTTATATTTGCAGAGGGAAATTCTGAAAGGGTAAATGAAAAATGGACATAAATGGCATATAAGGGAGGGAGGGAACAAGGTAGATAAGAGAGGGATGGAAGTAAGACTTACCTGAACATATTTTGTTATACAGCTTCAACTTCAGGATTGTGTAAGTGAGGTACACTCTCACAAGATAAAAATTTTTAAAAGCAACGCTTAAAAATGGAAACATGCTAAAAATGAATGTCTAAATGCATTTTAAGTTGGAGAAAAATCACTCAAAGCAAAGGATTATTTCAAGTGACTTCAGAACTTATTTTGATTATAGATCCAAAGTGTATTCTATAGACATATATGTTCTAAGCTCACATGTTTTAAAGACATATAGACATGCAAAGAATTCTAAAACTTCATTCAACTTCACTGTTAGTAGTAATATTGGTAAAATTATTTAAAAATAATCATATGTACCTTGTGAGATAAAACACAAAATGTATTGACGTTAATATTGCTAGGAACTGAGATATTTGGTGTAATCAAAAAAAGGAACAGATACAAGTTCAAAAAACATAAGCAATTTTTTTTTCTTTTTCTGTTTCTTTCTTTTTAAAGATAAGAGTCTTGCTATGTTGCCACGGCTGGTCTTGAACTTCTGAGCTCAAGTGATCCTCCTGCCTCAGGCTCTTAAAATGCTGAGATTATAGGTGTAAGCCACTGCACCTAGTCTAAGCACAATTTTTGAGATGTTAAATTTGAATTGTAGATATGAATATATGGTTTTTATTTTCATAAGTATTTATTTCCAATCTGACCATATAAAAATTCTAGAAGTAATGATAGCCTCATATTCGTGAGCTTCCATAGTATTGTGTCAATAAATAACATTTTTTTTTCATTTTTTTCTTTAACTTTTTTAAGTTCCAGGGTACATGTGCAGGATGTGCAGGTTTGTTACATAGGTAAACATGTGCCATGGTGGTTTGCTACACAGGTCATTCAATCACTTAAGTATTTAGCCTAACATGCATTAGCTATTCTTCCTGATGCTCTCCTGTAACCAACCTATAGGCCCCAGTGTGTGTTATGCCTCTCCAAATGTCCATGTTTTCTCGTTGTTCCACTCACACTTATAAATGAGAACATGTGGCATTTGGTTTTCTGTTCCTGCATTAGTTTCCTGAGGATAATGGCTTGTATCTGCATCCATGTCCCTGCAAAGGACATGATCTCATTCTTTTTTGTGGCTGTATAGTATTCCCTGGTGTATATGTACCACATTTTCTTTATCCAGTCTATCATTGATGGGCATTTAGGTTGATTCCATGTCTTTGCTATTGTGAATGGTGAAGCAATGAACATATGTATGCATGTATCTTTATAATAGAATGATTTATATTCCTTTGGGTATATACCCAGTAATGGGATTGCTGGGTCAAATGGTATTTCAGCTTCTGGATCTTTGAGGAATTAACACACTGTCTTCCACAATGGTTGAACTAACTTACACTCCCACCAACAGTGTAAAAGTGTTCCTTTTTCTTTGCAATGTTGCCAGTATCTGTTCTTTCTTGACTTTTAATAATGGCCCTTCTGATGATATTCTGGTGTGAGATGGTATCTTATTGTGGTTTTGATTTGCATTTCTCTAAGATCAGTGATGTTGAACTTTTTTTCATAAGTTTGTTGGCCACATGAATGTTTTCTTTTGAAAAGTGTCTGTTCATGGCCTTTGCCCACTTTTTAGTGGGGTTGTTTGTTTGTTTTTCTTGTAAATTTAAGTACCTTGTAGACTCTGGATATTAGACCTTTGTCAGATGGAGAGATTGCAAAAATTTTCTCCCATTCTGTAGATTGTCTGTTCACTCCAATGATAGTTTCTTTTGCTGTGCAGAAGCTCTTTAGTTTAATTAGAATGCATTCATCAACTTTTGCCAATCATAACATTTTAAATGAAATAAAGTTGAATTTTAAAGGAATGGATGACTCTAAGTCAGGGATAAGAAATATATAACCCTAGGACATCTTGCGGCAAAAAGCAAGAAGACTTTCAAAGATTAATAAAGTCATGTCATAAAAGGAACAGAAGCCAATATGAAGCAGCTCCCCCTTGCCAAACATGAGAAAATTAAGAAAAAGTAATAGTTTTGATGGACTTCCAAGCCCTTTAGGAAGTAGTGGCAACATGTCCGGTCTGTCCCTCCCCTCAGCTTTCTCTCTGACCTTCTTAGAGAGATGGTAATCACTCATTTGAAAACCAAACCAAAACTCAACATAGCCTCCCAACTGCTGATAACAAAGTTAAAAGGCCATGTTTCTGGCTCTCCCTCTCTCTGCCAGGGAAGAAGGGTCCATGGGAAGGGCCTCCTACCGAGCAGGAGTGAAAGAGAACTCTTCTTTAAGACTTGGCATTTTCCATCACACAGGTGAAATCTTCCCCGGTCTACAAGTCTCAGCAATGGGGCTGTGGAAAAAAGTGGGTTCGTTATTCAGAGGAGCCTGACTTTTCTGCTATTTCTCTTCTCCTCTTTGGTATTTCAGTTTATGCATTATTCAAGATACAAAAGCAAGAAAAGCTAAAAAACAAACAGCAAAAAAGCCACCTTCTTCTCAGAGCTCCTTGTAAGATCAAAAAGTTCTCGAGAATGAGCATTGCTTTTGTTGAGTTTACACAAAAATACTCAGGCCTCCAGGTCAGGCCTGCTCTGTTGTAAAATGGAAAGAGGCACTTCCCACTAGGATGCTCTGAAAGACCTCGGGAAAGAGATTGGGAAGACTTTTCTTTTTTTTTTTTTTTTTTTGAGACAGAGTCTCTGTCACCCAGGCTGGAGTGCAGTGGCACGATCTCAGCTCACTGCAAGCTGCACCTCCCAGGTTCACGCCATTCTCCTGCCTCAGCCTCCTGAGTAGCTGGGCCTACAGGCGCCCACCACCCTGCCTGGCTAATTTTTTATATTTTTTTAGTAGAGACGGGGTTTCACCGTGTTAGCCAGGATGGTCTCGATCTCCTGACCTCGTGATCCACCTGCATCGGCCTCCCAAAGTGCTGGGATTACAGGCGTGAGCCGCCACGCCTGGCCGAAATTGGGAAGACTTTCAATGGAGCAACTCTTATATTCACAGATGGCAAAAAGTAAAATGATGTGATCTTTGATAAATTATTTGACCTACCTGAATGTTCAATTCTATAACTTTCAAAAAATATTTGGATGTATCTAAAACTACTCTGCTGACTGATATCTATTATGGATTGGCTCATTCTGATAAATTCAAGAAGACAAACATGGTAGAAAAGTTTCCATGAGAATTTCAATTCTCAGGGCAGGAAAATTTTACCCACAGGAGCCAAGGAAACATTAGAATCACAAATGGTTGAACCCTGGGAGGACATGAAAAGACTGTTTCCAAAGATAAGTTTCTCATAACTAGAATCCTCCTAAATGCTCTGCCAAAAAGTGCTCCATGGTCACAGAAGCTTAGAATAGTCAACAGAGAATAAGCACCCTTGGAAATTCCCAAAGAACATAACTAAAGCTGACTTCAAAATGTTCTATCTTAGCTCAACTTTTTTTTTTTTAAATTATACTTTAAGTTCTGGGATACATGTGCAGAACGTGCAGGTTTTTTACATAGGTATACACGTGCCATGGTGGTTTGCTGCACCCATCAACACGTGATCTACATTAGGTGTTTCTCCTAATGCTGTCCCTCCCCTAGCCCGCCCAGCCCCCGGCAGGCCCCCGTGTGTGATGTTCCTCTGCCTGTGTCCATGTGTTCTTTGTTCAACTCCCACTTATGAGTGAGAACTTGTGGTATTTGGTTTTCTGTTCCTGCGTTAATTTGCTGAGAATGATGGTTTCCAGCTTCATCCATGTCCCTGCAAAGGACATGAACTCATCCTTTTTTATGGTTGCATAGTATTCCATGGTGTTATGTGCCACATTTTCTTTATCCAGTCTATCATTGATGGGCATTTGGGTTGGTTCCAAGTCTTTGCTATTGTGGACAGTGCCACAATAAACATATGTGTGCATGGGTCTTTATAGTAGAATGATTTATAATCCTTTGGGTCTATACCCAGTAATGCAATTGCTGGGACAAATGATATTTCTGGATCTAGATCCTTGAAGAATCGCCACACTGTCTTCCACAATGGTTGAACTAATTTACACTCCCACCAACAGTGTAAAAGCATTCCTATTTCTCCTCATCCTTGCCAGTATCTGTTGTTTCCTGACTTTTTAATGATCACCATTCTAACTGGCATGAGATGGCATCTCATTGTGGTTTTGATTTGCATCTCCCTAATGACCAGTGATGATGAGCTTTTTTTGGTATGTTGGCTGCATAAATGTCTTCTTTTGAGAAGTGTCTGTTCATATCCTTTGCCCACTTTTTGATGGGGTTGTTTTTCTCTTGTAAATTTGTTTAAGTTCTTTGTAGATTCTGGTTATTAGCCTTTTGTCAGATGAATAGATTGCAAAAATTTTCTCCCATTCTGTAGGTTGCCTGTTCACTGTGATGATGGTTTCTTTTGCTGTGCAGAAACTCTTTAGTTTAATTAGATCCCATTTGTCAGTTTTGGCTTTTGTTGCCATTGCTTTTGGTGTTTTAGTCATGACGTCTTTGCCCATGCCTATGTCCTGAATGGTATTGCCTATGTTTTCTTCTAGGGTTTTTATGGTTTTAGGTCTTAAATATAAGACCTAAGGTCTTTAATAAGACTTAGGTCTTAAATATAAGACCTAAGTCTTTAATCCACCTTGAGTTAATTTTTGTAAAAGGTGTAAGGAAGGGATCCAGTTTCAGTTTTCTGCATATGGCTAGCCAGTTTTCCCAGCACCATTTATTAAATAGGGAATCCTTTCCCCACTTCTTGTTTTTATCAGGTCTGTCAAAGATCAGATGGTTGTAGACATGTGGTGTTATTTCGGAGGCCTCTGTTCTGTTCCATTGGTCTATATATCTGTTTTGGTACCAGTATCGTGCTGTTTTGGTTACTATAGCCTTGTAGTATAGTTCGAAGTCAGGTAGCATGATGCCTCCAGCTTTGTTCTTTTTGCTTAGGATTGTCTTGGCTATGTGGGCTCTTTCTTTGGTTCCCTATGAAATTTAAAGTAGTTTTTTCTAAATCTGTGCAGAAAGTCAATGGTAGCTTGATGGGGATAGCATTGAATGTATAAACTACTTTCGACAGTATGGCCAGGACATTTTTGAGGACAGTTTTTTCTTTTTTTTTTGAGGATTGGAATTTAAGATATCATTGATTGAACAGCAAGCCTCAAGTTGCCAGGAGTCTACTATAGACAGGGTTATTGTGCATTGGAATGGCTTCTCCCAGTGTCTAGAATGTAAAATGTCTCAGATGTGTAATATACTATTCAGAAGTAGGCACCTATGTTTAGTGCATATGCCTGACATGGTTAGTCATGTTCACTTTTGTAACTCCAGAACCCAGCACCGTGGCTTGCATGAATAAAGGACTTAATAAATATTTTTGAATGAAGAAAAAAAAAAGTCTTAGCTGCAGTTGAACCAAAGATATTAACTAGAACAACTATAAATTCACACTGACACTAACAGGAAGAGCTAGCTCCCTGCCCCTACCTGCAAAGTTTACTGCACTCCCCCCCGCAAAAAAAATGGTCATTGTCACCATTTGAGCTAACTATAGAACCAATGTCTTTGAAAATTGATAACTAAAAAGATAAACTTTAGTAGTCATCCTGCTCAGCATTCATCACAGTATCCAAAGTTCTTCACAGGATAATTCAAGTTAATAAAAATGGAAGGAATGGTGGAATTAGAAAAATCAACATTTTCCACTCCCATTTGGCCAACAATTGTCAGTGAATAAACACTATTTTTTCATTTATTTCTAGCAATTTCAATATCCTCATAGGTGATTCTTCCCACGCCTAGCCCTCTTTATTCTTTGAACTCCCCTTCTCCATATCCTTCACCTACCTCAGTTATTTACTGCTATAATCAAAATCTGACATCATGATTACTAAAAACTCTTACCCCTCTATAATCTTAGTTTCAAATATCCCATTCTCTGACCACTACTTTTTATATCTCTATCTGACTCCCTCTAGTACCCCAATTCCAACAGTCTCCTGTCCCATCTGGAATTACAAATGTTTGATCCTATTACTGCATCCCTTATCCCTATGATTTCCTCCTTTCCCTCCACTTCTAGCTTAAAATATCCCTGAACCTACACTGAGTTGCCACTGCACCTGTGAAGTAAGGATAAAAACAGGGTACTCCAGCACACTTGGGGCCAGGAGTGTGGGGGGGGGTTTCACAGTGAAATGGCCTAAACACTGGCTTGCTCATATCTGAGGCCCTTGGAGGGAAAGCATCTTTCATTGCTGCCAACACTTGAAATTCAATTATTAGTCAGTGATCCTTCATACTGCTGCCCCTTTATGATCTCACTGCAGGCACCACAGGGGACCCAATGCCCACTTGGTCTTTGCCTCTAATGTTGGTGTGGAGCCAACTCTCAACAGTCCTGGAGTCTATAACTCTCCTATGAGCACCCCTGGAGGTGAAGGCTTCAGCCACACAATGTGAGTTAAAAATGGCAGTTTAGTTTTGTATCATGAGCATAGAGTGCATTCAGCGATTCTTCCGTGCTGTGGGCAATTTTTAGAATATGAAGAACAGTTGGAATACCTGACTCTCATTAATCAGAACTCACACAAGCTGCCTGCTCTCTGGGTGTTTATTTTTTTCCTCAGTAAAAGATGGAGGGTAGACCAAGTAATATCTAGCACTACTACCCCTTAATTCTATGATAGCTTTCCAAGGCTATGCTCTGTTATTTTAGATTTTATTAAAGTCTTTTCCTTGAGTATGATATCTTCATGCCTATCAAGTCTAATTTCCCTTGCACTCTATACCACTAGGTGTGTTATTTTTTATGCTGACTCTAATTAGAGTTATTGCTCACCTACAGAAAGGAAGCAAATATTATTAAATAGTTGCCGTAAAGGTGCTGTTATTCCAGCATTAAACTACAGAAAAATTTCAGGAAGGTGCTAGAATATAAAGGTAGAAGGTAAGAGTCAGAGGATACTCTGCCTTTTGAAAAGATTTGATTGTGTTGTGTCAATTATGTAGAAAAATTGTGTTAAATGAGGGGCAAAATGCACATTTCAAACATTTCTAGGCAATTTTGAAAATGATTGCACTTACTTTTTGTAGTGCAGAATTATATTGAGTGTATTTTTCTTTTTAGTAGGTAGAAAATGAAGTGAAAGTAGGCTTTTTAAGGTTGCTGGTGAAGGATTTCTCCTTATCAAGTTTCACTTTCAGTGGTTTTAGTTACCTGAGATCAGCTGAGGTCAGAAAACAGATGAGTACAGTACAATAAAATATTGAGAGACCACATTCACATAACTTATACCATATTATTGCAATTGTTCTATTTTATTATTAGTTATTATTGTTCATCTCTTACTGTGCCTAACTTATAAATTAAACTTTATCATAGGTGTGTACATAGAAGATAAAACACAGTGTATATGAGGTTTAATACAACCTGCAGTTTCAGGTATTCACTGAGGGTCTTGGAATGTATCCCCTTTGGATAAGAGGAAAGCATCATGCAAATATGTACTATGGAAACCATATCTCCTGGCAAAAAGTGCTAAACAGATAAGGAAGAATAGGTCTTAAAAAATGACACATTGACTTGTCAATGACTACTTTCTAAGACTCTTTTAGGGGAAAATACGGCCATCCTGGGTTACATTTTCTGATGATTGATAAAATACAACAATGCTTCATTATTCTGAGCAGTGTTTAGGACTGGGGCTTTCTTGCTTTTGGGTAGACACTGATTTGATAGAAGTTTTCTATCAGATAACTAGTAATATTTTCTGCACCACTTTATAAAGGTGAAACAGAGAAAGCAAGTTACCTTTTCCTATTTCTAAAATGTCACATAATCTTAGAACAAACCCAAGTCACCAGTTGCAAATATGTTGCTCTGAAATTGGCCTGTACCAGTCATACAAATTTGTACACATTCTTAGGCTCAGACTTAAAAGAAATTAAGCCAGGCCTCCAATAAATAATGCACTACAGAAATAAGGAAAGTGGTTGATTCTTCCTAGCCAAGGTGAGTTCCCTGAAAATCCTTGTGGAAAGAGTTGAAGGATAGAGGTATTACAAATATAAGGTTAGGAGGTCAGGTTAAGATGAATACTTTGAAAAGACTTCCAGATATTTAAGTTCACAAAAATTAAATGATAAAAAGGTATGTTACAGAAAGCCACAGTGATATTTTATACATATAAATCAGCAATCATGGATGGTATACAATTAAGTTTTTCATTAAGATTCTCTGCTTGCTTGAGTTTTTAAAGGATTTCTATCTCCCCATTTCAGTGAGATTGTTGTAAATTTCTTTTGCTTTGCCACAGATAATATGATAATGTGCATGATAAACACTGTTTTGATATTTGTCCTTCTTGCAAATGTTTAATGCCATTGTAATTTTAGGACATAGAATTCTTCCTTCTTTATTCCAGGCTTCAACATAATTCCAGAGATAAAATTAAGGCCTGAGATGCTTTGAATAATTTTTAGTTAAACTGCATAGTGGCAATTCACCAACCTGTGGACACATGCAGTGATTCTGTTGTTCTCCTGACTTTTATACTTTATGTCAGAAGTCATATTGTCACTTGCTCTCAACAATGTTGCACTCCTGTTCCCCAAACAGGCTGGCGCGCGCATGCTGAGATCCAGGCTCAGTGTCTCCGAGTTTCCTTTTTCTCTTCCACACTTTATTGTACAAATTCTATCTTGCAAACTTCCCCCCTTTCTTTTCTAACCACAATCTTTAGTAGATTCTCTCTCTCTTTCTCTCTGATGATAATTATCCCCAAAAGTGATGACTGGCAACTTATATAGCTACGCTTAGTAGAAATTATAACTAAAAATTCCCATATTTGACTGAAGAACTACATTAAAACAGAAACAATAGAATGTACATATATGCTGTAATGTCAAGTAAGTGACAGTTGGGAATATGTAATTAAAAGTAATCAAGTTTTATTCGTTTCTGCATTGCTCAGCTACAGGATCTTGTTACCTGATTCTTTGTACTCTTCCTTCAATTTACTGGGCACCTGATTCCTCTCTGTGCCAGAAGTACTGCCATTATCCTAGAAGAAATTATTGTTAACTTTTGCAGCCACAGATGTCAGATTCACTAAGTCATCACTGCCATAAATACCCACCTCCCATTCCCTTAGCCTCCTACACCCATGACTCTATCCTGCAGCTTGTCAGCTGGAAGTTCTGTACTTCTGAATGCTAAGTTCTAGTAACTAGGGAAGAAGTTTTAATTTTCGACTGTGATAATGATTTTTTTACATCTTTTAAGGGTTTATCAAAATATTTATGGGTAAAATGATACATCAGATATTTTACTTTGACATTTGTGGATGCAGTAACTATAATTTCTTCTGGATGAAAGGATTGAGTGGGTGGCAAGTAGAGAATAAAAGATTGCAGTGACTTGCTAATTGTTCAACCTGTGGCTGAGTACAGGGACTCATTCCTATTTTTGTATATGTCTGCAGTTTTCCATGATTAAACTGTTTTGTAAAGAAATTCCAGTATCTTCCTATCATTTCTCCCACTAAACCTTCCGGGCCCTCGACGTCTCTATTTTCCTCCAGTCTATTGACCCATCTGAACCGCACATTTTCTCCCTTTACTTTAGTCACCATTTTCACTGCTTTTTCCTTCCCTATACCTTGCCCTCTGAGCTACTTATGCAAAATCACAAAATATTCAACATGAAATATTTATTGATCACCTACCATGTGCTAGAGAGTGGGGTGCTGTATAAACAAAACTGATAAGGTTCCATTTCTCATGAAGGCTTATGTTCTAGTGAGAAGAAGGCAGACAGGAATAATGAAATAAGTGAACAGGAAAATATTACAGAGTGATCAAGTTCTAAAGAAGGCAAAATACGCTGGCATGATAGGGAGTAACTCCAGAGGCTGCTTCAGGTTGATCAGTAAAGTTCTCTCTAAAGGAAATGACATTCCCAGATGAGACCTGAATTCCAAGGTGAAGTCAGCCAGGAGATCAACAGAGGAATATGGCAGGGACAAGAAATGGCTAGTGGAAGAGTCTTAAGAAAGAACAAGCGAGGTGTACCTGTTGTCAGTAACAAGGTCAGGTCTCCAGAACTCTCTGCAGGAGGCTGCCATCACTAACCCATACCTGTCAACCTAAGCCAGCCCTCAACACTCCTTGACAAACAACTTTCTGGTTCCCATTCTCTCACAGAGTATTTCAAGTCTTCATCTTGTTCTTAAATCCCCACCTCTCTAGAGCCCTCCCCTCTTAATAGATTTCCTCACTGTCTGCTTCAGAGAGAATATAGTCTTTAATTTTGGAACTTCCTTAACTTTTAAATTAGAGTTACTGCATCCAAACCCACCTTTTCCTTCACTGTTGGAGAAAAGTTAGCAGTCTTCTTGCTCAGTCTAAAAATTCAACTGATGTTGTGGGTTTGCACCCTCTGGGACCTTGACTTTTTCAAATATCTTTCTCTCCTTGAATATTCTCTTTATCCTCTGCTGATTCATTTTGCTTCCACATAAAAAAGCAGATTCAAACTCCTTTTCTTAAACTTTTGAGCACTTTGTTATTCTTGGCCATCTTCCACACAGGTGTCCCTAGTCATGATGCTAGTTCTCCACTTCCCAGCCCAGCTTCTTAACGAAGTGCTTCTCTCTCCCCGATGCTTCACCTTTCATGCCTTTCTGAAATAAGTGCAAGGTGGCACCAGTCTGTACCATGCCACTGAAACTGACAAGTAACAAGACTTGATGGTTTTTCCCCTAGCTGCCAAATACAACGGTCCTTTTCAATACTTTCTTACTTGACTATTCTGCCTTATTTTACCAGATTGACCAATCAGTTTTTAAATTCTCTGGCTGATACAACAACCCTTTTGTTATTGTTTTTCTACTTCCTGTCATCTCTTTCCTGGCATTTTTCATAGACTCCTTTTGTCCACTCTTTCTTTTGGTGTCCTCCCATCTTCTTTGTTCACTTTACATTCGCTCATTATTTGCTTTGATTTATCCTCATCATATTAATTACCGTCTTTTTTTTAAAGACTCAGCAATATATAACTGTAGCCCAGGTACCTAAGATCTAGCTTATTATATTGAAATGTCTAGTAAATATCCTAAATAGAATTTCACAGCAAGTGTAATGTGTACAACACAGAAGTCACATTCACTTTGAATCCACTCTTTTCTGCATTCCCTGTCTTGATGGAATCACCACCTCATTATTCAACCAAGGTAGAATTCTGGTAGTTTTCTTCAAGTATCTCTCTTCCTCTTCCTTACACTTGTCTGTGAGTTTTACTTTTTAAATGTCTCCTGAATCCATTTCCCATCATCCTTAATAATATCAGTAGGCTAGGTTCTTTTCTATTGTATCCATAATTTTCATTGCTGAGTTATTTTATTTTTATTTTTATTTTTATTTCGAGACGGAGTCTCGCTCTTTCTCCCAGGCTGGAGTGCAGTGGTGCGATCTTGGCTCACTGCAAGCTCCGCCTCCCAGGTTCACGCCATTCTCCTGCCTTAGCCTCCGGAGTGAGTTATTTTTTTTTTTTTTTTGAAAGACACATCTGATAACATCACCTCCTACATAAGTTACTTTTGTAGCTCCCCATCACTTTCAGGATAAAATCCAAACTTCTGAACAGGCATTCAAAACTCTCATAACCTGGTCCCTGACTACTTGCTAGCTGAGCTTCCTATCACCCCTAACATTCCCCCTATATTCTGGCTTTCCCATACTGTCAGAGGCGTTTGAACCAGAGCGACTACATTTTGAATAGGAGTTGGGTAAAATAAGGCTGAAACCTACTGGGCTGCATTCTCAGATGGTTAAGGCATTCTAAGTCACAGGATGAGATAGGAAGCTGGCACAAGATACAGGTCATAAAGACCTTGCTGATAAAACAGGTTGTAGTAAAGAAGCCGGCTAAAACCCTCCAAAACCAAGATGGTGATGAGGGTGACCTCTGGTCATTCTCACAGCTACACTCCCACCAACTCCTTGACAGTTTACAAATGCCATGTCAATGTCAGGAAGTTACTTTGTATGGTCTAAAAGGGGGAGGAACCTTCAGCTCTGGGGATTGCCCACCCCTTTCCTGGAAAACTTCTGAATAATCCATCCCTTGTTTAGCATGTAATCAAGAAATAACCATAAACATAGTCAATCAGCAGCCCTTGCGGCTGCTCTGCCTATGGAGTTGTCACTCTTTTATTCCTTTACTTTCTTAATAAACTTGCTTTCACTTTATGGACTCGCCTCAAATTCTTTCTTGCACAAGATCCTCTTGGGGTCTGGATTGGGACCTCTTTCTGGTCGCAATGCTACTTGCAATTCTTTGACTATGTCCTGTACTCCCAATGTCATTGGATAGTGCCTGGAACCTGGTAGGAGCAGCATAAAAATATTTGTTGATGAAATAATGTAAGTATCTTATCAAAAAATGCTTTCCCCCTTCTCCAGCTGGCTAATTCCCACTACACCTTCAAGACTTGGCTCAAGGTTCATCTCTTCCAGGGTCTTTTTACACCTCTTTGTTTCTTCTTCCTCACCCTCTGTGGTAGGTAGAAAATACTCCCCCTTATATGTCCACATCCGAATCCCAATCCCTGGAATCTTAGAATATGTGACATGGCAAAAAGAATTTAGCAGATGCAATTCAGGTAGAAGGTCTTCGTCCTGGGAGATTATCCTGGATTATGTGAGTGGGCCCAGTCTAAAGAACATAAAAAATGATGAGTTCATGTCCTTTGTAGGGACATGGATGAAACTGGAAAACATCATTCTCAGTAAACTATCGCAAGGACAAAAAACCAAACACCGCATGTTCTCACTCACAGGTGGGAATTGAACAATGAGAACTCATGGACACAGGAAGGGGAACATCACACTCCGGGGACTGTTGTGGGTTGAGGGGAGCGGGGAGGGACAGCATTAGGAGATATACCTAATGCTAAATGACGAGTTAATGGGTGCAGGAAATCAACGTGGCACATGGATACATATGTAACAAACCTGCACATTGTGCACATGTACCCTAAAACCTAAAGTATAATAATAAAAAACAATAAATAAAAGTAAAGAAAAAAAAAAAAAGAACTTTTCCTGACTATGGTCAGAAAGAGACGTGAAGATAGAAGCAGGGCAGAGAGATGCAAAGTTTCTATCTTTGAAGGTAAAGAAAGGAGCCACAAGACAAGGAATGCGGGAAGCCAGTGGAACTGAAAAGGAAATGGATTTCTTCCTAGAGCTTCCAGAAAGGAATGCAGCCTGGCAGATGCCTTGATTTTAGCCTAATGACACCTGTGTGGGACTCTTCATCTACAGAAATGTAAGACAATACAGTTGTTTGAAGCCACTAAGTCTGTGGTTATTTATTACCAATAGAAAACTGGTACTCTGTTAAAATGCCTGCTGCTTCTCTGTGCTGACTTAACAGCGTGAGGTCACCTACTCTACTACAATAATAGAGCTGATGCACTTGTCTCCCTCACTATGCTATGTGAAAACTCAAAGGCATGTGTCAGGGTTGAACACAGTATTTTGGACAAAAATAGGTGAGTAGAAAATAAGTGGACCAAGTGCGGTGGCTCACACCTGTAATCCCAGCACTTTGGGAGGCTGAGGTGGGTGGATCAAGAAGTCAGGAGTTTGAGACCAGCCTGGCCAACATAGTGAAACCCCATCTCTACTAAAAATAGAAAAATTAGCTGGGCGTGGTGGTGTGTGCCTGTAATCCCATCTACTCGGGAGGCTGAGGCAGGAGAATTGCTTGAACCTGGGAGGCGGAGGTTGCAGTGAGCTGAGATTGCACCACTGCACTCCAGCCTGGGCAACGGAGTGAGACTCCATCTAAAAAAAAAAAAAAGGGAAAGAAGTGAATTGATTATCATTATCATGACACTGATAAGGAAAAAGGGCTGATATAAAATTTTGGAATTGTATGTTACAAATACAAAGCAAAGATGTATACATGATCAGAGATCTAGCATTATATAAGGCAGAAAAATACATTTTTAAGAGCACCTATATCAGATGTATGAGGGTTGCTAAAGAATACCTCATTCCTTAAAAATTACTGAAAGATTTACCTCACTGACAAGTGCTTAAAATTCCTACATCTGAAATGCATCCCACTGGATTAATGAGTTTTTAAAAATGTAAAAATTCCCAAGATGATAATAATTTGGCAGCATTTGCACCTAAATTTACCAGATTACTTGAGGATAGCTGTTCCTATTGAATATTCAAAAAAACTCTCATGTTGGTGGACCATTTAATTATTTTGATTTGAAGTTTGGGAGGTGTTTTGGGAAAATAACTCTCAAATCATGTTTTTTCTCTGTTTTCACACAACAATCAACATAGAAGACTTCTGTAACCAAATGTGTGGGGTTTTTTTCCCCACACACCAAGCAGCAGACACCAGCTGGGTGTCCTCCCATTCAATTCTACCTAGAGATAGTGTCCAGTCCCACAGGTTGGGGGCTCAGTCTCCAAGACTGCCCCTCAAACCCACAGATACCAGTCACAAGTCCAGGCCCCTGGAACTTCTGACAGATCAGCTTCAAGTTTGGGTTCCCATGACCGACCCCCTCTTTGAGCTCAATTAATTTGCTGGAGAGGCTCACAGAACTCAGAGAAACACTTATCTATGTATTTATTTTTATAAAGGATACTACAAAGAAGAGTTGTGCGGGGGTTAAGGGTGTGGTGCCTCCTCGCCCTCCCTGGGCGTGCCACCCTTCAAGAAGCCCCATGTGTTCTGTTACCCAGAAGCTCTCCAAACCCAGTCCTCTTGGGTTTTGATGGAAGCTGCAGGATGCCAGCATTCCTTCCCCCAGGGTATAGGGCAAGACCCTCTCTGGGAAGGGTGTTAAGACCAACCATCAGAAAGGTGAGGAAGAGTAGAGCTCTGCCTTGGGGCAAGTGAGAAGTGGGCAGGAGAAGGTCACAGAGTTTCTGATTCAGTAGGTCTGGGGTGGGCCTAAGAGTTTACATATCTAACAAGTTTCCAGGTGATGCTTATGCTGCTGTGAGGATCACTGCTCTAGAGCCAGGGTCACCAAACATTTTCTGTAATGGTATCAGTCCATTTCGGCTGCTGTAACAGAATACCTTAGACTGGGTAATTTGTAAACAACAGCCTGTACTCCTAGCACTTTGGGAGGCCAAGGCAGGAGGATTGCTTGAGCCCAGGAGTTCAAGATAAGCCTGGGAAACATAATGAGACCTTGTCTCCATAAAAGTAAAAAAATATTAGCCGGGTCTGGTGGCCCACACTCATAGTCCTAGCTACTTGAGAGGCTGAGGCAGGAGGATTGCATGAAGCCAGGAGTTTGAGAAAAGCCTGGGTAACATGATGAGACCTTGTCTGCACAGAAGTGGAAAAAAAAACAAAAAACTCCAGGCATGGTGATGCACACTTTCATAGTCCCAGCTACTCTGGAGGTTGAACCAAGAAGATTGCTTGAACCCAGGAGTTTGAGTCTGCAGTGAGCTATGGTCACATCACCTTGCTGGGTGACAGAGCAAGATTCTGTCTCTAAAACTAAATAAGTAAAATGTAAAAACCTAGACAAAAGAAATTTATTGCCAATAATTCTGAAGCTTGGGAAATGCAAGATTATGGCACCAGGGGATTTGGTGTCTGGTGAGAGCTCGTCCCTCATAGATGGCGCCTTCTATGTGTTCTCACATGGTGAAAGGTACAAACAAGCTCTCTCAGGCCTCCTTTTATCTGTCTGAGCTCCACCCTCATGACCTAATCACCACTCAGATGCCTCACCTCCCAACACCACTGCACTGTGGATTTAGTCTCAACATATACATTTTTGGGGGGACACAAACATTCAGACTTTAGCAAATGGCAAGACAGTAAATACTTTTGGCTTTGTGGTTCAGATGGTCTCTGTTGCAACTCCTCAAATCTGCCATTGTAGCAGGGAAAGCAGCCACAGACAAGACATAAACAAATGGGTCCCCAGGTGTGGGGCTAGATTTGGCTTACAGGCTATGCTTTGATAGCCCCTGCTCTAGAGGATGAGACTCAGGTATTTTCTAAGACAGTGGTTTTGACTTCTGACCATTGTCTGTACTATATGAAAACCACTGAATGAGATTTTAAATGATCTTGATTCCCAGACTAATTTAATCAGCATATCTGAGGACAGGGCCCAGATATTCGTGTTTTCAAAGCTCTAACATTTTTCTGGCATGCAGCCAGGTTTGGGAATTATGGTTTGAGATGTTGGCTGATACTTTGATTTCTGATTCTGGCTTATTCTTGACCAGATTCATTGGAATCTCTGCCCCTTGACTTGTTGAATCTGGTTCCTTTAGGGAATATTAACCAAACATAAACCACATTAGGTGGAGAGATTGTGAAAAGATATAGAAACTACACTAAGCATGTAAGACGTAAACTTTTAAAGTTAGCTAAATTGGTATATGACATGTAACTCTTCAACAAGTAAAGGTGGGGCAAGTCTTGGTGGTTTGGGGCCTGTCCAGCTGACCATATTATCTCAGGGTGGTCAGCTCTCCAAAGGCTGCTCTCACTTCTTCAACTATATCGAATATGTTAGAACTAGAGGAGACTAAAGTAGTTTTGGGAGAACCAAAAATGACTGGCATAATAAAGACACAGGAAACAGGATAGTTCAAACCATCTATGAGTCCCTAGGTAAATCAGCCTGTTATCTCCTATATGGAGAAAAGAGACTGTGGATGTGTGCCCATGTGAATATGCTCAAGCTCCTTGCGGTTTATAATGGTTTCTTTTGGGAGGCAAGATTGCCTGAATATGCTGACAATGTGAATTTTCTTTTCCTGCTTGCTTGTTGCCAGCAGTCACTTAGCTGAGGCTGGTTAGAGGAGTAGATGCTGCAAAGTCAGGATTTTCTTGTGAGATTCTGAAGGCTCCTGAGATTTAGTGAGCTCCCTCCTGAAAGCAGCATGTGTATATGTGTGGTATAACACTAGTCCAGTGCTATTCAATAGAGCTTTCTATGACGATGGAAATTTACTATGCCCACACTGTTCAGTGCTGCAGCCACTGGCCACCTGTGACTAGTGAACACCTGAAATGTGGCTAGTGTGAGTGAAGAATTACACTGTAAGTTTAATTTTAAATAACCACATATGGCTAATGCCTACTATATTACATAGTGTGGCTCTTGTCAATTGGAGAACAAATTCTTGGCATCTGACCTTCACACTCCTCCTACATAAGAGATAACCTTTCACATTTAACATAAGCATAGATGTGCTTGGGAGACAAATGCATTTATTTATTTACTTATTTTATTTTTCTTAAGTTCTGGGATACATGTGCAGAACATGCAGGTTTGTTACATAGGTATACATGTGCCGTGGTGGTTTGCTGCCCCTGTCAACCCATCATCTAGATTTTAAGCCTCGCATGCATTAGTTATTTGTTCTAATGCTCTCCCTCTCCTTGCTCCCACCCCCTGACAGGCCCTGGTGTGTGATGCTCCCCTCCCTGAGAACACAAATGCATTTATACCTGGGATGGAGAGGGAACATGCCCTTGGTGGTGGTGTCTATCTTTTTTAAGTGTCAATTGTGAAAAAATTAGGAATAATTATGGCCCCGCACTGTACAGAATATACAGTGTTGCATTATGATTAGGGAGGAAAGAGGTAACAAACACCATTCTGGGATGCACTAGTAACTTTTCTTGAGGGTAACTAGTTGTTGACATAATCTGACTTGTTAAATGGAATGGAAATCTGAAAGTGTGGGAAAACTATGTGTAAAGATGAAAGGACCACAGAGTAAATTTCAGTTTATTGAACCAAACATTTCTCAAATGTCTGTAACTCCAGAACTCATATCTGTGTATGCATGTGTAATATCTGCTGGCAACCACAGATCTAGTGTTCCATGGAGCACATGTTGGAAAAGCCTATAACATGGGTGGTTGCTGTTCCTTCTGCAAAGCGTATTCCCAATCACTCTATAAATCGGTCCTTCTGCTGCTTTCCTTTTTCTTTTTATTCCTTCTTATGTGGCCGATATTATATGAAGAGCAACTTGGGGGCTTGTGGACAGATGTTGTGCCATAGGAATCAGAGACATTGCTGGTACCACTTACTTGTGCCTTCAGTACCTGTTTGAGCTATTTAATACATGCAATGTCCATTTGATGATGCAGGGCTGCCGGGCACACCCAGTTCTATGGCTCAGTGAGTCGTATAGCACTTGGTTCATGATGGATATTTCAGGTAACTTGGTATTTTAACAGAATTTGGTGTTCCAAATTGAAGGATTTCTAATGTTAATTTTTTCCTCTTAAAAAGTAAATGGAAAAGGAGAAAGTGATGTTTTTTAAATGCATACCAAAGATCTCTGCAGTCATTCTCTCTAGTTTGTAACCACTTTATTATTTTACAGCATATTCAACTAAACAGAGAAAAGTATTTCATAGCCAGCCTTTCTATGATTATCCACCATACCTTCCTTTTAATCTGTGCACTTGGTTTATCTTCATACATACAGAGCAGTTTCTTTTCCACACTCGCTCAGCCAAGCAAGATAAGGGACTATAATTATAGAGAAATGTATCCTTTTAAGAATCAAAATGTTCTCTGCATAATTTTTTTCAGAAAATCGATAACAACTACAAAGTAAGCCAAATTTACTTTTACTTTTGCCAAATTATTTATCAGAATCTCAAAGGTCATGCTATGCTAAGAAATGTGAAAATGAACTTAATTTCTTCTTAAAATATTTTGGCTAACCCCTAAAATAAACATATAAAAGTCCTTGAACCAAAGGAAATTTTACAAGTAAATTTTTTTGTTTAGTTAAAACTAAGATTATACATAGCAGAATATTCTCAGATTTTTATATTTTATATACTTATAGCTCATTATGCTTATTGCCAGAACTCCCATAACAGGTTAGCCGATTTGAATCTTGTTACTGGAGGCAGCACTTTTTATTTATTGAGCACCAGTCTTGAACCTAGACACCTTGTGTGATTTAGAATTTTTCTCAAAAATTAATCTAAATACATTGTGTCTGTCACATTCTAGGGCAATTTGCATCATGTAAATTGACAACCACATAACATATTAATGAAATATTTCTTTATGAAAAATGTGAAATAATGAATATCTGTAGCATATAAAAAAAGATTAATTTCAAGGCTAGTCTGTCAAGTGACTTGTAGACTGTGTTTACTGCTCCCACAGGGTACTGCCACATTAGCTGTTAATTAGAAATGTCCCCATCATTTATTAGTATTCTGAGCACTGTGCTTTTGTTTATGGGAACTGGAACTTCTCTGAGGTACTGTGATGACTGCTTTGCTGTTATCTTACCATTCATGGTTAATATGATTTAAAATACTTTTAGATCACATAAGGCATCACATCTTATTTATGTGATGATAGTTCTTTAGTGCTGAAAACCAAGCTTTAAAATCAGTAACTTTGGAATAGAAGTTAGAGGTGATGAAATGCTGTGAACAATTTCTCATAACTGTTATGATATGCTATGCAGATTTTTGAGAACTCTGAAAAATGTCAGAGATAATATGGTAAAATCAAAATGAGACATTAAAGCAAAACAAATGCACATTTGTTATAAATTATTCATTCTAGGTAGACATTTCCCACCATGCTCTCAATATTAAATTAAGCTTGAATTATCAAAGTTAGGCTTTAATTAGGCTTTTAAATTAGATTAAAATTAGGCTTGAATTATCAAAGTTTTGAAATATGCCAAGTCTTCAGCAACTTGGTCCTGGCGTAAAATGCTATTGCCCCAAACCAAAATAATTTCATATTTTAATTTAAAAGTTAGAAAATTGCAGGTTTGGGGATAGAAAAGTGTGGAGGGAAAGAGGATGCTTAGAACAAACCAGTATCTAATATGCTTCTGTTTTCTTTCCCTTCACAACTATCCTGACTATTTGCTTTTCTAATTCTAACATTTTCTTTGATTAAATAAAATTGACTTTGGGAATAGGGCAGGAGACAAGAAGAAGAGAGAGCCATTGAAGACAGGAAATAAGAAAACTACCAACAGAGAGTGCTTTTTGCATCAGAGAGATAGATACAGAATATTAAAATAATAAGATGGTTCTCTTTATACTCTTTCATCTTTTTGACTTTTCTAGTCTGAGACCTAACTATCCCACTAGCACACCTTCCACCCGGGAGGTCCCCATCTAGCAAGATGGTAAATGTCAAGCCCCCTAAATATGCTACTGTTGACATATTTTCAAAGATGGTGTTTTCTTCCCACAGCATATTCTGGACCATATTCATTAGGGGCTAACACTGAGGTCCTGCCTGACTATTGTAGCTCTTGCAAGACACATGGGCCACTAAGAAATTTTGCAGATAAGTAATAAACATGGTGATTTTAATTCCGGGATTAATAATATGCCCTATGAATGATACAGAAGTGTTGAAATAAATTATGGATTATATGTTGGCTACCTTGGAGAGCTCAGTTGATTTAACTATGTATAGTAGCAGGGTTTCTTGGAAATTTTCTATAAATGTTTCTCAATTTGTATTAGTACATTGCTTAGTTAAAATTCCCCCAAAAGATGAGTCTTTGGGGAAACTCAAACTAATGAAGTGGGAAAATGGGAAAGGGAAGGAAGAAAAGCCAAAAACAAATTTTTGAGTGGATGTTAATGAATGGGTTATTGCTGTGTTCACGTAGAGTTCAATACTGTGAGTAAAACTTTGAGTTCCATGGAACACCCCGGACCTGTCCCCCAGGAGGACAGAAAGGTTGTGACATTTATCCACCAGTGTTCATGCCCTACTGTTCGAGGATTGCCCTGTGGTCTTAACTCTTGTACACTAGTACTTCCAAGTCCTAGAGGGTCAAGAAACAACCTTCAAGACTTTAGAAAAGAGACTGGCCTTTGAGGTGGGAAATTAGCTTGCTTTGTACTGTATACCTCAGCTCCAGGTGAACTGAGGTGGGCTGCGGGAATGGAGAAAGGCAGCAACATCATGTGCTACATGAATAACACTAATATTGACTGAACAAAAAATGTTAGAACCTTAATAAGTGGAGTTTGTTCACATACACATTACTAAAAATAGTCTCATCCATTTTCCCTGCATAGGTTTTTCTTTAGACTGACTGTTTCCTCTGCCAACTTTGCCTCAAGCATAGGTAATGATTTCCCAAAGCATTTCTCAATATTTTCTAAGTGTGTTGGCCTTAGAATTCTTCTTCAGGACAAAAGTTTCCAAAATACATGTGATATCAAATCATAAAAATATAAAATAGCAACAGCTATTACTACAGTGACAATACAGTGAATTTGTAAAGTTCTTTAAAAGAAACAACAGGTGACAAAGTCAGTTTTATGAGGCTAGCAACTCCTTTAGACATGCATGTATTAAGCAAATCTAAGTCTTCAGATTCAAATTAACCATTCGAATTTTGTTCTGTTTTTATTTTCCTTTCAATTGAAATGAGGATAAAAAGTACATTCTTGGTTATCTTCTCTGGTATAAGGAATAATCAATGGAGATAGTTAAAAGTTTCTCTCACATTCATTCCATCTTCATAGTAGGGCCCTAATACACAGCACCTAAGTCTCTCTCTTTCCATATTTTTGTTTCTGAAGCTGTTATTTGGCCAAATTTTCTGTCTCTGTTTTCCCATTACTATTCATATATATATATAACTGTGTGTGTATACATATGTGTGTGTGTGTATATATATAATATATATGTATCCATTATCTGATCATTGCCATAGTAAATCCTTAAACTGTTTTTTATCATATCGCCATCAAATTTACGAAGATAAATATCATATCAAGGCTTAACTCCCTTGCCATGCTTATGTGATCGATGTGACTCACCTCACGGATTCAATATTAATTGCCACTGTTACCCAAGCTGTGTCTTACATAAAATTGTGATTATTCTCTTCTCATACCTTTCCCCAAACAGGAATATGCCTCCTTGTCTTTGTTCTCTTATATTCTGCTTCTGACATCTAAAGGAAGCAATTTCTTCTCCTAAGTTTCAGCTTATGTTCCATATTTTCATTGACACTTTCTGATAGCAGGCCACACAGATTTCCTTTAATTCCCTTCTTGTTTATTGTGCATTGTGTACCCTCTATAAGAAGAATCTTATTCTTTTTCTATTTGCTAACCGTTGAAGCAAAAAATTTCAGAACGATGAGCTTCAAATTATGATATGATAATAACCACTGGGGGAGCTTTGTAAAAATGCAGATTTGAGAGTCCCCTCAGATAATTCTGATAATGGTGGTCATGGACTATGCTCTAAGATACACTGTTTTAGTTTTTCCTTCATGTAAAACTATAGTGTACTCATTTTTAAGACTAAATAAATTATTAAATTCCCTTTTCTTCCTCCCTTAATTGGTTGATTAGTTGACAAAGACCTATCTTAACCATTGCTGGGGAAATAACTAAGCCTTGACGCTGAGGTGCTTTTAGAATCTCATAGACACTGATAAGGAGTAAAAATGATTTGCCATATAAATTTAGATGCCACTTTGGATTATAGAAAATGATGTCATTTTAGAGTTAACTATACCCACTGTCAAATACTTTAAACAGATTTGTGTTTCTCTCTTATAATATGTTATCACTGTCTCCAGATGACAGTAAAGATTTCCAGTTTGAGCTGGGAGTAAATTCTTTAAAGTGAGATGGTGCTCATCTTGTTGGCCCAAGATTCCATTTTATAAAAACAGCTCTTCAGTAAGATAGCTAAAACTAGTTGAAGGAAAACAATAAAATTTTATGGTAAAGTGTATTAGTTTATTTCCACGCTGCTGATAAAGACATACCTGAGACTGGGCAATTTACAAAAGAAAGAGATTTAATGGACTTACAGTTCCATGTGGCTGGGGATACCTCACAATCATGACAGAAGGCAAGGAGGAGCAAGTCATGTCTTACATGGATGTCAGCAGGCAAAGCGAGAGGGCTCATGCAGGGAAACCCTCCTTGTTAAAACTATCAGATCTTGTGGGACTTATTCACTATCATGAGAACAGCATAGGAAAGATTTGCCCCTGTGATTCAATTACCTCCCACTGGGTCCCTCCCACAACATGTGGGAATTCAAGATGAGATCTGGGTGGGGACACAGCCAAACCATATCATAAAGTCTTTAAAATTAAAAGAACAGAAAGATAAAATAAACTCTTTATAAAATTAAATTGATTTTCACTTAATAGGCTCAAAATAAAACTTGACTATTTGTTTAATGGCTTCTTTTTGTCTGTTTATTTCTGCTTTATATTATGAAACCTCTGTTAAAATGTACTACAGCATATAAAACTACATATTTTAGATGATCTGTTCTTCAGGTCTATCTCTGCAGCTTAATCCTAACATTAACCCTTTTTGTCAGCAAGTCATGAGAGGCATAAAACCACCCTGTAGTCTTTTTTCTTTTATCGGGTTAAAGTAGCTTAAAGTTTTTATACTAAATTAAAACATATTTGATATATATTTTTTCCAACTTCCTCTGTCCTCTGCTAGTAAAAAGTAGTACCATAGGTCATGACTTACGCTTTGTGACATGAATCAGATAATCCTATAATAAGCAATTATTGGATTATTTATAAAGTAGGAACTATGTGGGATAAAGGAAAAGGAGTGGGTGAGAAAGTGAATAGTTGATCAGAATACAAAAAGGGAGAATTAACAATGAGATTATTTAAAGAAATACTGATTCTATACCTGCTCCTCCAGAGAAACAAGATCAGAAATGGAACGAGATCAAAAGGGAATAAAAAACATAAACCTATTTAGCAGTGATACCAAAGATAAAAAAAAATTGATTTGAGAATTTGCCAAGATTGTCTAAGGAAATCTTATCTAATTAGTACAAAGTCATGTAAAAGTGTAAATGGTATTATTGTTAATGTGTATTAGTAATTGGAATAATTTTATCAGAGTGATGTACATTGTATGCTTTTATTAAAAGTTGAAGATAGGGTTAGATTTCTTTTATGATAGGTTTATATTGGTTCAATTCACCAAAAAATAAGATTACTCTTGCATTCTAGGCACTGCATTGGCACTGGAAATACAAAACATTGCTGAGGAAAATTAAGGAAAACCTTTATAATTGAAGACATATACCAAGTTCATGGATCAGAAACTTAATACTGTTAATATGTAATTTCTCCCCACAAGTGACCTAGAAATTCAAGGCAATTTCAATCAAAATCCAAGCAGGCATTTTTGTAGATATTGACAATCTGATTCTAAAATTTACATTGAAATGCAAAAGACCTGTAATGGCTCAAACATGCTGGAAAAAATAAACGTTGGAAGACATACATGATCTGACTTTAAGACTTGTCATAAATTTGTAGTAACCAAGACACTGTAGTAATAGTGTAGAAATAGCTACATTAATGAAACCTAGAGTTCAGAAATAGGTTCACACATAAATAGTTAAGTTTTGACAAAGATGCCAAGGCAGTTTCAGAGGAGAAAAAATAGTCTTTTCAACAAATGGTGCCAGAATAATTGAATATTTGTGTGCAAATGAATAAACTTTGATCCATACCTGGCACAATATACAAAAACTAAAATGGATCATAAACCTAAGTATAAAACCTAAATCTGTAAAATTTTAAGGAAGAAATTTTGTGATCCTGGATTTCTTAGATATGACATCAAAAATGGTGACCAAATATTTCTTAGATACAACACCAAAAGCATCACCCATAAACAAATAAATTAGACTTAATAAAAACTAATAACTTCTGATCTTCAAAAGATACTCTTGATAGAATGAAGAGTAGGCCAAAGACTGCAAACATATTTGCAAAACACATATCTGATAAAATACTTCTACTCAGAATATATAAAAAGTATTCTGGCTTGGCACGGTTGCTCACATCTGTAATCCCAGCACTTTGGGAGGCTGAGGCAGATGGAACACCTGAGGTTAGGAGTTGGAGACCAGCCTGACCGACATGGTGAAACTCTGTCTCTACTAAAAATACAAAATTAGCCAAGCGTGGTGGTGCATGCCTCTAAATCCCAGCTACTCAGGAGGCTGAGGCAGGAGAATCGCTTGAACCCGGGATGGGGAGGTTGCAGTGAGCTGAGATCGTGCATTGCACTCAAGCCTGGGCAACAAGTGTGAAACTCTGTCTCAAAGAAAAAAAAAAAGTGTACCATGCTTGAAAATAAGAAAATAAGCACTCCAATAAAAATAGGCAAAGGATTTAATAGACACTTCATCAAAGATTTATGGATGACAAGTAAGCATATGAAAAAATGCTCAACATCATGTAAATTAAAACCACCTTAAGATAACCCATCTACCAGAATTGCTATAATAAAGAAAGGTGGTATTGTGTGTTGGTGAGGATGTGGAACAACCAAACTCCTGGTGGGAATGGAAAATGGTACAACTGTGTAGGAGAACAGTTTGGCAGTTCCTTATAAGTTAACATACACCTCCTTAAACCCAGCCTTTCCATTCCTAGGTATTTACCCAAGAGTAATGAACAATATCATAGCAGCTTATTTATAATAGCCCAAAACTAAATATTCATCAACAGGTGAATGAATAAACAAATTGAGGTGTGTCCATACAATAGAATAATACTCAGCAATAGAAAGGAAAGAACTACTGGTACATACAACAAATGGATGAATCTCAAGATCATTATTCTAAGTGAAAAAACTCAGACAAAACAAAATACAGAATCATATGGTATGATCAGTAGAATCATATGGTATGATTCTACTGATATAAAATTCTAGTAAGTGTAAACTAATCTATCACAGAAAAGCAGATCATTGGTTGCCTGAGGATAAAGGAGAGACCAGTGGGATGGAACAAGAGGGAGGGATTACCACTTGGGCACCAGAAAACATTGGGGAGTGATGGATATATTATTTATGTTAATTGTGGAGATGGCTTCTCAGGTGTATACATATGTTAAAACATATCCAACTGTGCAGATTAAATAACCTAATAAAGCCGTTTTAAAGCAAAGAAAGAATAGAATTTTCTCTGATGTAAATAAATGTATTGTTTCCTAAATAATAAGTGAGTAAATTACAGTTATATATTTTATGGAATAAAAGTCTGTTAAAGGAAACTTCTCCCACCTTTTGTGTAAATGTTAGATTGTCACCAAATTTTATTTCTAATTACAAAAAATATTTAGTCCCAGGTTTTTTTTTTTTTTTTTTTTTTTTGAGACGGGGTCTCGCTCTTTCACCCAGCCCAGAGTGCAGTGGCGCAATCTCGGCTCACTGCAAGCTCCGCCTCCCCGGTTCACGCCATTCTCCTGCCTCAGCCCCCCAAGTAGCTGGGACTACAGGCGCCTGCCACCACGCCCGGCTAATTTTTTGTATTTTTAGTAGATACGGGGTTTCACCGCGTTAACCAGGATGGCCTCGATCTCCTGACCTCGTGATCCGCCCGCCTCGGCCTCCCAAAGTGCTGGGATTACAGGTGTGAGCCACTGCGCCCGACCAGTCCCAGTTTTAAAATGCTTTATATAGATACATGTTATTTACAAAGAAAAGACTCTTCCCTTTGCATTTTGGAGCATAACAAGTGATTTGTGAGGGGAAAAGGAGTCTGGGTAGGGCTTTTCTTCTCTGAGTGTTCAATAAAACTGGCCAAATCTGATAGAAAAGATTCAAAGGTGTTCTATTATGAAAACCAGAATCTAGACAATATGTAGCTGTGAAAGTTTTTGAGTTTCTCTTCTAACTTAAGAAATATACAGACTGTTTACTGGGAATACTGTGGAAGATTTTGTCTCATAAAAGCCCCCTGTCATAGGAGTCTGGTCAAGTCCTAATCCAATTCTGGCTCAGAGAGAGAAAGAGACAGAGACAGAGAGGCTTTCACAAAGATTTTATATGCTTTAAAATTTAAAATGTCCCTTTCCATAACAACATCCAAATATAAACATCAGGGGGTAGAACTAGGGTTGGGGAAATACTTCTGAGAAGAGAACAGCAAAGCTAAAGTCATCGTGTCACAATCAGCTTTCTGTAACATCTCAATTGTGTAGACCCCGTGTTATCCAATAGTCATAGAATGGAGCAAAAAATTTTACAGACAAAAGAGGCATGGGCTGTCAGCAAGGATACTCTAAAACAACTATGTTGAAAATTTGAAGAAAAGAGGGAATCTAATGCAAATATGTTTGGCATTCTAGCCAAAGCGGCAGGGAGGAACAAGCCAGTCCATGTCTTAAACTTATGATTCATATCAGGATTCCTAAAAAAATATAAATATATTATCACTCAATAGAACTAATCAGTGGTGGAGATAAGCTAGTTTATCTGCTATATTATACTTATGTGAAATATTTTCCTCATTTTTAATGTTCTATGCCATACCATTTGATTGGCAGATGGCTGTTTTCATATAGCATGGGTGATAAGAGCTCTCCCTTAGCTCTCTGACAAATAATTATCTAGGATGAGGTGCATGAGAGAATCTGTACTGAATACTAGAGACTAAGGAAAGGGAAAAGATGTAGGAAAGAGAGAGAAAATAACATTCAGATAATGACTCTAATGGCATTGGTGTATGTAATGGATGGTTAAGCAGGTACTTAAAGCATTTTGCAAAAAAAAGGTCCCCAAAAGAATAATATGGTAATTAGAAAGAAACTATAAACATCTCCATACATGTATGTTTTGTTTGGTTTTAAAATTTCTCTATATATTTGCTTCATGCCACTTTTATTTTTAACTGCATGTTGTATGAAATAATAATCTTTCAACTGTTTATGTTCTTTAATGTTCTTAATCTGCTAGTTAGAAGCTTGCACTTCAGGAGCTAATAAAAGAGGGGGAAAATGCTGAGAAGGGTATAAAAGAATTAGCTTGGCCGGGCGCGGTGGCTCACGCCTGTAATCCCCCAACTTTGGGAGGCCGAGGCGGGCAGATCACGAGGTCAGGACATCGAGACCATCCTGGCCAACATGGTTAAACCCCATCTCTACTAAAATACAAAAATTAGCTGGGTGTGGTGGTGCATACCTGTAATCCCAGCTACTCAGGAGACTAAAGCACGAGAATTGCTTGAACCCAGGAGGCGGAGGTTGCAGTGAGCTGAAATTGTGCCACTACACTCCAGTCTACCAACAGAGGGAGACTCCGTCTCAAAAAAAAAGAGTGGTGATGGGGGAAATTGAACCTTAAGCAATAAAGTTGTCTTAAAGGGGCAATAGAAAGGGGGAAAAGACAAAAAGTATATGGTTAATAGAACCTAAAGCAGTAGTTAGTGTTGGGACTTAGTAGAAGTCACTGGGAATTCTTGGTTCTTTAGTAGTTGATGACCTCAATATTTCCACTCCCATTCAAATCTTATGCTTGATTTTAATTTAATTTAACTGAACTTTATTTTCTTTTTACCAGATAATATTTTTCTTTAAAGGGGCAAATATGCACAATGAGCACAAAGGGAATACAATACAGTAAAAAGTCAGACTTCTTTATCCTTAGACCTACATTCCCTGCTGCTCAGGCAAACACTGGAAGCTCTTTCTTTGTGTAGCCTGAGAACTTTTACCTTATTATGTTTGACTCTAAGTATGTTGGCTGTAAGCAGATTTCCTTCTGCTTGTTCTTATAAAGAATATAAATTAAATCACTTTTGTCATGATGACCCCATGACATGTATACACACTTTATTTTTGTTTCATAACAGGTGATGGAGACAATAAAAATTAAGTTAGGCAAAATGTTTTGGGTTGAATAACAGTTCATTTTTATGTGGACTATATCTGGCCATAAATGTAAGCATTCTAGAATGAAAGCTGTTTTTTTTTTTCTTTGAAGCAAATTGAGAAAAAAATTTTTTAAGATCCTTGTCCAACACTGCATTTTTGGAGTTATCTTTTTGTTAGTTGTCCATATGCAAAGCAAAGTCAGTTTGTGTGTGCCACATGTACTTTTTATAGAACCCTTGGTGTTATGACACTTTAATGGCAAATCATGAACTTCTTAAGAATTAAAACCTGAAAGATTTGTAAATCCGTTGAAAGTTTTATGCTCAATTAAATTAAACAATTTCTGAGTATCTGGGCCCAGTCCCTGAACTCCTTCTTCGGCTTCTAATATTATCCATAACATGATGACTCCCAAATTTACACCTTATTCTCAAACTTTCCAGAATCTTTTACATCTAACTATATAACATCTCTAGTTAGATGTCTAATGAGCATTTTACAACAAATGTGCAAAAATGACTCTTAATCCCCCATCCCCTCAAATTCTCCTTTCAATTTTCCCCATTTCAATTTGTGGCAATTTATTTAACTGGATACTTATACCACAAGACATAGACTCAACCTTGACTCCTTTTTCTTTTTCCTCATATCAAAAAGTCAACCCAAAAACAAACCCAACCTTCAAAACTGATTCCAAATCTGACCGCTTCTCACCATTTGCAGTGCAGCATTCTAGTTGTCATCCCTGTCTTTCATTTGCATTATTGCAACAGCTTAACTGGTTTTCCTGCTTCCACCCTTGATCTCACAGACTGCTCTTCACACAGCAGCTCCTGTTGTGCCCCCTGCCTAGAACTTCCAAGACCTCCCATTCATTTCAGGTGGCTTATAAAGAACAATCAGGTCTGGCTTCCCACACACTTTATAGCCTTGTTTCTTCATCTTTTTGCTTTTTCACACTGGCCTCCTTGCTGTTTTTTGAACATGCTAAGCACGTTTCTGCTAAGGACTGTTGCACTTGTTTCCTCTGCCTAGAATGTTCTCCTGCAGATATCTACATAGATTGCTGCCTCATTTCTTTGAAATATCTGCTCAAATATCACTTTTTCATGGAACCTGCCCTGAGCACTCTATATAAAATGTCAATGTCTCCTCACTGTCCTTCTCTATCTTCCACCTGCTGCTTGATTTTCAACAGAGCACTACCACCTGGCATGATTTTTAAATCTATTTGTCTTCTGCCTCTTCCTATTAGAATGTAAGGTATCTGAGACCAAAGCAGGGTCTTTGGATCATGCATCTTTCTGTATAAATGTCTGGAAGCATGAATCACCCACTTTGCTTGACTAGAAGCAGTGGTCTTGGGTTCAGCTAGCCAGTTATACTCATGGACTTAACTGGATTTGTGGCATCAGACTTATGCAGCTTTACAGTACATGGGTAGGAGATGATGGAAGGACAGCATCAGGTTTGTCATCAGCAGGAGTCCAGACAGCAGTCCAGGATTGTCTTCTCTAGCCCTCCAAGTAATAGCCCATGTTTAAAGAAGGAGATCACATTGGTGGGTGAAGATACCACCCTAACCTGGAAGGTCCATTGCCCCATAATATGGTATTTATTCCCTGGTGGTGTCTACTAGCAATCCACATGACATGTACACCCATTATAAGATCAGTATCCTCAGGGAAGCCCCAAAGCTATGGCTTCCCACCAGGTCTTTAAGGTTCACTCTCTGTCCTCCCAGTACTGATATTGTTTCCAGTCAGGCATCATTTTTTGCCATAAGTAATGTTGACTAGTAACAAAGTCAGCATTTCACATTTCCAGGGAAACAATGTTGGAAGGTTAACTCAAGGTCATTTTCTGATGGAAAGAGAGAAGGGGTTTTGAAAACTTTTTTATTGTACTGCAATACATATTATATACCAAACACACATTTGCTGAATGAATGAATGAATGGCTGAATGAATGAATGAATGAGCATGATACCAGAGGGGGAGCCTTCAAGGCATGGTTAAGAAAATTAAAAGTCAAACTATAGCATGGGAAAAAATATTTGCAAATTATATATCTGATAAAGGGCCTTGTTTAGAAGATATAAACAACTTACACAGCTCATTAATAAGCCAAAAAAATTTTAAAAATGGGTAAGAGATTTGAAAAGAGATTTTATCAAAGCACATATACAAATGGCAAAAAAAAAAAAACTCATGAAAAGATGATCAGTATCATTAGCTATTAGGAATATGCAAATTTATTTTTATATTTTACTTTTTGTCCAGCTTTTAGATTCAAGGGGTACACGTGCAAGTTTGTTACATGGGTAAATTGTATGTTGAGGAGATTTAGTGTACAGATAATGAAATTCAAATTTAAATCACAATGAGATGCTTCCACATACCCACTAAAGTGGCAAAAATTAAATAGCTGGAAACTCTAAGTTTTAGCAAGTACATGAGAAAATGGAAACTCTCATACATTGCTGGTGGGAATGCAAAGTAGTACAGCCACTTTACAACATATTTTGGCAGTTTCTTATAAACTACATTTACTATATGACCAAAAAGCCCACTCCTGCGTATTTACTTAAGTAACATGTGCATACAAACACTTGTATGCAAATAGTCATAGCAACTTTATTCATAATTTTTATATTAGCTCCAAATTGGAAACTAGCCATGTCTACCCAGTGGTGAATGGATAAACAAATGCAGTAAATCCATGTAAATGGAATACTACTCAGCAATGAAAAAGGACAAAACTATTGATACATCCAATAACCTACATGATCTCAAAAATGTTATGCTAAGTAAAAGATGCCAGACAAATACACTATGTATTCTATGATTTCATTTATACGACATTTTGGAAAAGGCACTACTGTAGTGACAGAAAGCATATCAGTGGTTACCAGGGTTTGGGTGGTTGCATGGTTTGAATATTAAGGGTTTTAAGGGAACTTCTTGTGGTGATGGAAATTCATTGTATGTACCACTATAAAGCAGACATTAACAATTCATGGTAAGATAATAATGAGCATGTTCCCTTAAGTAGGCCATGATTTGTTTTGCAAATAATGTTACAAAGTAAAATAGGCTGGGTGTGGTGGCTCACGCCTGTAATCCCAGCACTTTGGGAGGCCGAGGCGGGTGGATCATGAGGTCAGGAGATTGAGACCATCCTAGCTAACACAGTGAAACCCCGTCTCTACTAAAAAAAAAAATACAAAAATTAGCCGGGCATGGTGGCGGGTGCCTGTAGTCCCAGCTACTCGGGAGGCTGAGGCAGGAGAATGGTGTGAACCCAGGAGGCGGAGCTTGCAGTGAGCCAAGATCGTACCACTGCACTCCAGCCTGGGGACAGAGTGAGACTCCATCTTAAAAAATAAATAAAAATTAAAAAATTAAAATATAATTAGTTTTATATAAATATGGAAACAATAGTATAGGAATACAGGATGTTCTTGGGAAAAATTCTTAACTGCAGATCATAGGGATTTTACCAGAATGAATAATTTTGTTCAACAATTGCTTTCTCTGTTTATTATTTAACCACTTTTCATTGTTGAAATATATGAGCTTTTGTATGGTGTAAGAAAAGGAAATAAGACGAGCTAGATTTTTTGTGCTTCTATTTTCTGATCACCAAATAACAGCCCCCCTTTCTTCAAAGAAGAAACACTCTTATTTTTTTTCTATGTATTATAAAGTAAGAATTTTACCCAATTCTCTTTAATTGTTAAATATTTCTGAGTACAGCTTATGTTATTTGTGGGTTCTAAGAGTATATAAGTAATTTAAATCTAATGACATACTTTAGAAAGGGAGGCATTCAAATATGTATTCAAACATCACAATGGTATTAAGATATTCTGCATCTATAATTTTATTTTTATTTTATTTTTTATGTCTGACATTTGTTTTCTCAGAAAGCAGATGCAATGAAAAAGTTTTATTCTTTCCATCTTGAGCCTTTGGTTTTCTTACTTAAAATCAAATATTTACTCTATAATACTACTACTCTGTACTATATTAAATATGTTAGTTTGCTTCAGAGAAAAGTAAAATCTGATGCATTATAAAAACACACCAACTTATTCATCTAAATAATTACACTATTTCTAAATTACTAAGTTTATAAGTATTCTCTTAAATTTCCATAACATTAAGAAAATTTTATTGAGGCATAACATAATAGATAAAAGCATACTAATCATAAGTGCACAGATGGGTGGATTTTCAGAAACTAACCATGCATGTAACCAGCACCAAGATAAAAACTAAATAACACTACCTGTACCCCAGAAATTCTGTAGAAACCCCTCCAAGTAATTACTTCCTTCCAGAAGGAAACCACTATCTTGTCTTCTTTCTTCTTACATCACAGATTAGTTTTGCATGCTTTTGAACTTTATACACATGGAATCATATAGCAGATATAGTATGCACTCTTTTTGTATACCTTTCTTATGGTACTGAGGCACTCTTTTGTGTAATGCTTTTTTCATTCAACATTATGTTTGTGAAATTCGTTCTTTTTAAATTTTTTTTATTTTTTATTATACTTTAGGTTTTAGGGTACATGTGCACAATGTGCAGGTTTGTTACATATGTATCCATGTGCCATGTTGTTTTGCTGCACCCATTAACTCGTCATTTAGCATTAGGTATATCTCCTAATGCTGTCCCTCCCCTCTCCCCCCACCCCACAACAGTCCCCGGAGTGTGATGTTCCCCTTCCTGTGTCCATGAGTTCTCATTGTTCAATTCCCACCTATGAGTGAGAACATGCGGTGTTTGGTTTTTTGTCCTTGCGATAGTTTACTGAGAATGATGTTTTCCAGTTTCATCCATGTCCCTACAAAGGACA
>NW_026652313.1:624595-665397 GCF_009828535.3 Hylobates moloch
AGGACTTGCTTTATGAATCTGGGTGCTCCTGTGTTGGGTGCATATATATTTAGGATAGTTAGCTCTTCTTGTTGAATTGATCCCTTTACCATTATGTAATGGCCTTCTTTGTCTCTTTTGATCTTTGTTGGTTTAAAGTCTATTTTATCAGAGACTAGGATTGCAACCCCTGCCTTTTTTTGTTTTCCATTTGCTTGATAGATCTTCCTCCATCCCTTTATTTTGAGTCTATGTGTTTCTCTGCACGTGAGATGGGTTTCCTGAATACAGCACACTGATGGGTCCTGACTCCTTATCCAGTTTGCCAGTCTGTGTCTTTTAATTGGAGTATTTAGCCCATTTACATTTAAAATTAATATTGTTATGTGTGAATCTGATCCTGTCATTATGATGTTAGTTGGTTATTTTGCTCGTTAGTTGATGCAGTTTCTTCCTAGCCTCGATGGTCTTTACAATTTGGCATGTTTTTGCAGGGGCTGGTACCAGTTGTTCCTTTCCATGTTTAGTGCTTCCTTCAGGAGTTCTTTTAGGGCAGGCCTGGTGGTGACAAAATCACTCAGCGTTTGCTTGTCTTTAAAGTATTTTATTTCTCCTCCACTTATGAAGCTTAGTTTGGCTGTATATGAAATTCTGGGTTGAAAATTCTTTTGTTTAAGAATGTTGAATATCAGCCCCCAGTCTCTTCTGGCTTGTGGAGTTTCTGCTGAGAGATCAGCTGTTAGTCTGATGGGCTTCCCTTTGTGGGTAACCCGACCTTTCTCTCTGGCTGCCCTTAACATTTTTTCCTTCATTTCAACTTTGGTGAATCTGACAATTATGTGTCTTGGAGTTGCTCTTCTCGAGGAGTATCTTTGTGGTGTTCTCTGTATTTCCTGAATCTGAATGTTGGCCTGCCTTGCTAGATTGGGGATGTTCTCCTGGATAATATCTTGCAGAGTGTTTTCCAACTTGGTTCCATTCTCCCTGTCATTTTCAGGTACACCAGTCAGAGGTAGGTTTGGTCTTTTCACATAGTCCCAAATTTCTTGGAGGCTTTGTTCATTTCTTTTTATTCTTTTTTCTCTAAACTTCCCTTCTCGCTTCATTTCATTCATTTCATCTTCCATCAGCGACACCCTTTCTTCCAGTTGATTGCATCAGCTACCGAGGCTTCTGCAATCTTCACGTAGTTCTCAATACTTGGCTTTCAGCTCCATCAGCTCCTTTAAGCCCTTCTCTCCATTGGTTATTCTAGTTATCCATTCGTCTATTTTTTTTTTCAAAGTTTTTAACTTCTTTGCTATTGTTTTGAATTTCCTCCCATAGCTCGGAGTAGTTTGATTGTCTGAAGCCTTCTTCTCTCAACTCGTCAAAGTCATTCTCCGTCCAGCTTTGTTCCGTTGCTGGTGAGGAACTGCGTTCCTTTGGAGGAGGAGAGGTGCTCTGCTTTTTAGAGTTTCCAGTTTTTCTGCTGTTTTTTCCCCATCTTTGTGGTTTTATCTACTTTTGGTCTTTGATGATGGTGATGTACAGATGGGTTTTTGGTGTGGATGTCCTTTCTGTTTGTTAGTTTTACTTTTACCAGACAGGATCCTCAGCTGCAGGTCTGTTGGAGTTTACTAGAGGTCCACTCCAGACCCTGTTTGGCTGGGTGTCAGCAGCGGTGGCTGCAGAACAGCAGATTTTCGTGAGACCACAAATTCAGCTGTCTGATGGTTCCTCTGGAAGTTTTGTCTCAGAGGAGTACCCGGCCGAGTGAGGTGTCAGTCTGTCCCCACTGGGGGGTGCCTCCCAGTTAGGCTGCTTGGGGGTCAGGGACCCACTTTAGGAGGCAGTCTGTCCGTTCTCAGATCTCCAGCTGCGTGCTGAAAGAACCACTACTCTCTTCAAATCTGTCAGTCAGACAGGGACATTTAAGTCTGCAGAGGTTCCTGCTCAATTTTTGTTTGTCTGTGCCCTGCCCCGAGAGGTGGATCCTACAGAGGCAGGCAGGCCTCCTTGAGCTGTGGTGGGCTCCACCCGGTTCGAGCTTCCTGGCTGCTTTGTTTACCTAAGCAAGCCTGGGCAATGGTGGGCGCCCCTTCCCCAGCCTCGCTGCCACCTTGCAGTTTGATCTCAGACTGCTGTGCTAGCAATCAGCGAGACTCCGTGGGCATAGGACCCTCCGAGCCAGGTGCGGGACACAATCTCCTAGTGTGCCGTTTTCCAGGCCCGTTGGAAAAGCGCAGTATTATGGTGGGACTGACCCGATTTTCCAGGTGCCTTCTGTTACCCTTTTCTTTGACTAGGAAAGGGAACTCCCTGACCCCTTGTGCTTCCCGAGTGAGGCAATGCCTCGCCCTGCTTCGGCTCGCGCACGGTGCACTTCACCGACTGTCCTGTACCCACTGTTTGGCACTTCCTAGTGAGATGAAACCGGTACCTCAAACAGAAATGCAGAAATCACCTGTCTTCTGTGTTGCTCAGGCTGGGAGCTGTAGAATGGAACTGTTCCTATTCGGCTATCTTGGCTCCACCCCCAACACCCGTGAAATTCGTTCTTGTGTATAGCTGTAGTTTATTTCTTCCTATTGTGTTTGTATTTCACTATGGAAAAATAGCACAATTTATTTTTTGTTTTGCTGTTGATGGCCACTTGGGTAGTTTTTAGTTTGGGGGAATTATAAGTAGCACTACTAAGAACATTCTTGTCCATATCTTTTGGTGCATAAATGCATGAAATGCTGTTGGGTACGTGTGGAATTGCTAAGTCATAAGGTTGGTGTATGTTCAGTTTTAGTAACTACTGCCAAAGAGTTCTCAAAGTGGTTGGATCAGTGTACATTCCTACCAGCAGCATATAGGAATTCTGACTTTCACAGACTTACCAATAATTATTTTCTGCCTTAAAAAATTTTATACATTCTAGGCCGGGTGTGGTGGGACACACCTTTAATCCCAGCACTTTGGGAGGGTGAGGCAGGTGAATTGCTTGAGTCCAGGAGTTTAAGATCAGCCTGGGCAACAGAGTGAGACCACATTTCTGCAAAAAATACAAAAATTGACAAAGTGTGGTGGCACGTGCCTGTAGTCCCAGCTACTCTGGAGGCTGAGGTGGCAGAATTGCTTGAGCCTGGCAGGTTGAGGTTACAGTGAGCCATGATCAAGCCACTGCACTCTAGCCTAGGTGACAGAGTAAGACTCTGTCTCAAGAAAAAAAATCCATTTTAATAGATGGGTTTTAATGAATTGTTGTTTTAATATATATATTTCCTGATGTCTAATAAAGTTGATTACACATTTTATGTGTTTATTGGCTATTTGAATATCCTCATTCATAAAATACCAGTTCAGGATTTTTGTTCATGTTATTTCGGGGTTTCTTTCCTTATCTTCTTTTTCTAACTTATTAATTTTAGAAATTCTGAATGAGTCCTTTGTTGTATATACATACTAGAAATATCTTCTTCTACTTTCCATAAGGTTTTATATATCAAAGAATTTTTTAAAAAAAACCTTCTCAGTTGTCAGATTACCACTTTATGGTTAAATAGTTCATTACTTAACAGTTATTAGTTCTCATCTCTGATATTGTAATGCAAAAGCATCCATAGACAATATGCCAAGAAATGGATGTGGCTAAATTCATCCTGTAGCAGGCCAGATTTATCCAACATGCCAAGGCAAGGAGGGAGAGAAAGAGGAGTAAGATGGTAGATATAATCTCAAATATTTCAGTATTACGTTAACTCAAATGGACCAAATGTTCCAATTAAAATTATTTCTCTGTTCTAGGCAAAACACACTAGAACTAAGATTGTCAGATTGTATTAAAATAGAACTAACAAGTAATACACCTTAAATATAAGGCATAGAAAAATTGAAAGTAAAAAATGGAAAGTCATTCTGTGAAAACACCAACAAAAAAATTGGAAGTAAAAAAATGGAAAGTCATTGTATGCAAACACCAACAAAAAGAAAACTTGCAGAGTTATACTAATAACAGATAATGTAAACTTTAAGGCAAAGAGCATTACTAAAAATAAAGGGAAATATTTCAAATGATGAAAGATACAATTCACCAGAAATGTATAACACTCCTAAATTCATATACATAGTGTCCAAATATGTAGAACAAAATTGACAGACTCAAAAGAAGAAATTGTCAAAACCATGATTGTAGAAGAATTTAATATACCTGTCTCAGTAACTGATACAACAGAGAAAACAATCAGCAGACACACAGAAATTTAGAACACAGCTAACTTACTTTGCTATGTGCATGTATGTATGTGTATAAAACATGCTGCTGGAACATAACCTTCAACAACTGTATTATACATATTCTATTCAAGTTTACATGGAATGCAACAAAATTATATATAGCTGGACAGCAAAGTAAGCCGCAACAACTTCACAAGTGTTAAATCATATGAAGTATGTACTATCATCATAGTAAAATTGTTAGAAATAAATAGCAAAAATACAATGGGAAAAATCCCTGAATGATAGAAGATTCTACGTTTCTAAGTAATCCACATGTCAAAGCAAAAATCATGGTTAAAACTATAATATGAAACTACCACATAAAAACTTGTGGAATTCAGCTAAAGCAGTGCTCAGAGGAAAACTTATAGTTTTAAATGCATATATTGGAAGAGAAGAAAGTCTGATAATTTATTATGGAGGTATTCATCTCAAAAAATTGGAATAAAAATGGCAAATTAAACTAAAAGATTCTAGAATAAAGGAAAATTTAAGAAGAGAACAAAAATTAAAGAAATTGAAAACAAAAATACACCAGGAAAATTAATACTAATGAAGTGGCTACGTTGTCTGGAGTAAATACCTGGGGTTTGTCGTCTTGTGCCAGGAAAATTTAGGACATAAACACACAGGAGGAGTTTAGGAGCAGAAGTTTAATAGGCAAAAGAAAGAGAAAGGAAAAAAAAAAGAAAAGAGAATTAAAAGAAACAAAGTAGAAAATTTCCAAATGCTTGAAAATTAAGCAATATAATTCTAAATAGTGCATGTATCAAAATAATCACAATAAAATAAAATAAAATAAAAAAGAGAAAGGAAAACAGCTCTCTCTCTAGTGAGAGAGGGAGACTGCCGAGATTAAAGGTGGGCTGGTGGCAGATGTGCTGGATTTTATCGTCAGCCTTGAGGAGGCAGTGTCTGATTTACATAGGGCTTACAGATTGGTTCGATCAGGTATGACATTTACATATTATACAGGGAAAGCTGGCTACCCCACCCTAACTTTATTATGCAAATGGGTTTCTAGTTGACCTGGGCCAACTTGTCTGCTCCTTACAATACACGTGACTGACAAAGAGAAGGGAAGATGGAGCTGCCATCTTGAACATGAATGGCACAACTGCCGGCATCTATGTCTGCAGCTCGATTTTACAGGCAGCTCTTTGTTAGAAAAGACAATAATTTGCGGCTGCTTTTCATTAAAAGGAAAACCTTACCCAGGACTTTCGTACCCTCACTATCTGCCTAATTTCTTCTTAACGCCTGTATCACTAATAATATTTATAAATATCTTGCAAGACTGATAAAAGAAAAAGAGAAGGTAAATATTATCAACATCATGATTCTACATACATTAAAATGATGAGGATATTATGTACAACTTTATTTTATTGCAATACCTTTGAAAATTTAGGTGAAATGTGTAAACTGATATAGGAGAAAATAGGAAATCTGAATAAGTCTATTTTCTGTTAAAGAAATTTAGTCTATAATAAAACAACAGCAAAAACAACAATAAAACCTCCACAAAGAGAAGTCCAGCCCCAGAAGAACTCAATAATAAAGTCTTACAAACATTTAAGGAAGGCTCATTAACACCTTAAACACAATTTCCCCAAAAAATAGGAGAAAAGGAAAACATCCAATTCATTTTGTGAGGCCAGTGTAACATTGATATCAAACTCTGTATAGGAGATTTCAAAAAAGAAAAATGGAAATCTAGTTTGTCATATATATATATGCGTATATATATACACATATATATATGCATATATATACATATATATGCATATATATATATATATATGCAGAAATCCTCAAGAGAATAACACAACAAATTTAGGTGTATTCTGGGAATGCAATGTTGCTTTAACATATGAAAAATGAAGTAATTCACCGCATTAGTGGCAAAAAGTAGAGAAAAGACTACAATAATCTTGATAGATGCAGAAAAAGCACTTCATAAGATCCAATATCCATTTTTTGACTCAGGAAACTAGTATTCACTGGGAACTTCTTTAATGTAGGATAAAACCTACCAGAAATAACACACTTTATGGTAAAATGATAAAAACTTTCCTCCTATGATTGAGAAGGAGAAAACAATGCTGAATACCACCATTTCTATGCAACACATTACTGGAAGTCCTACCCAATGCCAACCTTAGCAACTGGAATATCTTCAGGACCTAGCAATAGCTCTGGATCTCTGACGTTGCTATTTCTGCATCCTTCAGGAACAGCATTCTCTTCTCTACTTCAGGGCTTCTGCTTATACTGACATTGACCTATATCATATGCTGGCACTAACTCACTCTCTCCATGTATTTCACAATCAAACTCCATTGAAAAGGAGGGTTGTACCATTATGTTGGAAAACCATTGGGAATTACCTTGAAAGGTGGAACGTCTGTATACCACACAACCCAGTGATTTCACTCCTAGGCAGACCATGAAGAAAATTTTGTACCTTTGTATCAGGAGCCATTAGAAGAAAGCCCGTGGCAGCACAGATCATGGTATTGCTTTTTTTCCTACTATAAAAATAATAGTTTTTAACAGTAGAATGGAATAAGAAATTGTGGAGGATTAAAACAATAAAAGATACAGTTGTGAAAATATAGTAGCATATAACTACTTAAATTGTGGATGCTTAATTTTGAATGCATACATATTTATGACAACAATTTTTTATTTTTTACTCTATTTTATTTTTCTGCCAAGGCTCTGTCATCCAGACAATTGTTTAAATTAAAAGAATGATAAACACAAAATTTATAGTAGTGATCTGTGCTAAGCTGGGCAGGAAGCAGGGCAACGGGATGAAAAGTTATGAATAGAGGTAAATAAATAACATTTTATTTCTTGGTTGGGTGATAGCTTCATGGATGTTCATTATATTATTGCTCTTAATGTACATATATTATGTGTATGTATTCTTTACATACACCAAGTTTTATACCAAAAACCAGGTCTTTTATTATAGATGATAATAAATTCGGGAAAACAAGATTTGCAGTGGTGAGTGACATGGAGGCCAAAGCAACTTCATGTTGCATACTAATCCACCATATTGACATCTGATTAATCTCAGTTTTGTGAAGGCCTCTAAGATACCTACTTTATCTATCATTGCTTGTGCAAGAGCACCTACTTACTGTAAATCCCAACTTTAGGTCAAAACAACCTTTAATGTTACTGTATTTCAATTGTCCTACCTGTTTCTTCCAAGTCACCCTTTCTCTATGGTTTATAAGCCCTGGGTCTGGGGGTGCAATGGCACAGGGATACACCATCTTGTCTTGCTGCTGCCTGAGACACAGACATAGCTTCTGTTCATAAGTCTCTATTAAATGTTTCTAAGAAACTGGATTTGTTAGCCTTTTTCTTAGGCCTCTCAGCTTCCTTGGACGTGGGGCAGGTTAGCATAGACTGGCTGCCCACTGCGGAACACGTGGTGATTCCCTTGTTGTACAAGGCAGAGGCAACAACATTGCACAGCTAATCAGGTGCTTATTGTAGATAATAGATGAAGGTCATCTAAAATGCTCTTAATTGCTAGATATGGTGGCTCACACTTGTGATCTCAGCACTTTGGGAGACAGAGGTAAGAGGACCACTTGAGGCCAGGAGTTCAAGACCAGCCAGTACAACACAGTGAGACCCAGTCTAAATTTGTTTTTATTTTTTTAAACATTAGCTGGGCATGGTGGCATGTGCTTGCAGTCCCAGCTGCTCTGGAGCTGTGATTGTACCACTGCACTCCAGCCTGGGTGACAGAGCAAGACCCTGTCTCAAAAAATAAAAAAAGAAACAAAAAATCCTTCTTACTGGCTGCTTCTTACTTTTGCTGTTGGTACAAAGGCAAATGTTAAAAAATAATAAAAAATAAAAAACCAGAAGAAAAAAAAAAGACTTCATTGAGCTCTCAGCTGGCCTCTATCATCAATTACCTCATAGGCCATGCATGGGCCACTCTATGGATGGGCTTCCTTTGGGTCAGACACCCAACCCTGCTCTGGTAAACTGTGACCTGGTCACATGTACTGAACTCAGAAGCCCGTGGATGGGGCAGCCTCCTGTGGCTTCCCTAGGAGTGTGAGTACAACCAGCTAGCAGCTTGTTGGGTCTATCTAGTACAAGGAGTGAGCTCATCTAGAAAACAAAAAGATACTGAGTTCCAAACAGACTGCCCTTTTCACCAGAGGGCAATTTGAATCTCTCAGTTATAATATTTCTTGCATTTTAGAGCTTCCACTTACTCTCACAACAATTCTTGTAAATATGAAAGTTTTCTGGCCTTAAACTTTTATAGTATCTGCGCACTAGGGTTCATTGATGTAATTGTTTTTTTCTTCAGACCATTCAGAATAGTTTAATATACAGCTGTAACTGGTCTTGGTAAAAATTCTACAACTTTGACTTTAAGATAAGATGGCTTATATGTGATGAAATAGGCTTGAGTCTAAAGATTCATTTATTTAAAATTTAATAGTTGGAGTTTACTTTTGTAAAAAAAATTTAAGAGAATTATTTGGCATTGTGCTTAGCAAATTATCTATTGTGTTACTAATTCTACATTGATTAGAGAAACACCTTCAAAATAAATAAAGGAAGAAAATAATTCATTTTTATTACGTGTATATTCCAATTTTCTTTGTTATTGTACGTATTGAGTATATGTATTTATATTTTTAAGACAGGGTCTCACTCTGTCACCCAAGCTGGAGTGCAGTGACTTGATCATAGCTCACTGCAACCTTGAACTCCTGGGCTCAAGCAATCCTCCTGCCTCAGCCTCCTATCTTGGACTATAGGCATGTACCACCATGCCCCTGTAATTTTTTAGTTTATATGTTTTTTGCAGAGACGGGCTCTCCCAATGTTGCCCTGGCTGGTCTCGAACTACTGGCCTCAAGTGATCCTTACACCTTGGCCTCCCAAAGTGCTGGGATTACAAGCATAAACCACCACACCCAGCCTGTATTGCATATTTTACATTTGCAGGTTAGTAAAAACATTGCAGCTATTCAAGGAAAAAGCAGGTGGCTCAAATGAATAAATACTTATTTGTTTCTGAAAGTTTATATACTCCTGATGTTATAATTTAGAATAAAGAAAAATACACACAAATGTTAAAAGTGTCTCAGATAGGGCTGGGCGTGGTAGCTTACACCTGTCATCCCAGCACTTTGGGAGGCCGAGGCGGGTGGATCACCTGAGGTCGGAAGTTTGAGACCAGTCTGACCAACATGGAGAAACCCTATCTCTACTAAAAATACAAAATTAGCCCCGAGCCCTGCATGGTGGCATATGCCTGTAATCCCAGCTACTTGGGAGGCTGAGGCAGGAGAATCGCTTGAACCCACGAGGTGGAGGTTGTGGTGAGCCAAGATCTCGCCATTGCACTCCAGCCTGGGTGACAAAGCAAAACTTTGTCTCAAAAAAGAAAAACAAAAAGAAAAAAGTCTCGTATAGAATTTTAAAATCTCAAGTTTTGGTGGCTTTTAACTGGTAACTAGAATAAGCTATATTTATCCCTTGAAAAAAATTTTGGTTTTACTAGATGATAAATATTTTGCAGTGCTGCACATGACTAAAACTCTGCAGTATGGATCATCACAAAAGATTTAATCACTTTACATCTTTACTGAAGATGTGACTTTCATATTTTTATCTGTAAAAGGGTTATGGTCTACCTTAAGACACACACAATATATAAATATGAGGCTAAGCTATGACTGCTTTTGCAAAAAGTTAACTATTTCATCTCATGCATGTAGTGTAGCTTTAGTTTAGAATTCTGTCATTGGTGAAGCAAACTCTAAGCTACGTCACACAAACTCTGAAGGGTACAATCTGACTCAGGATGGGGATGATAGAGACATTGTGGATCTCCACAGCATCTCCTCAATGCCTTAGGCTATCCTGATGTGTTTGTATGCTAAATAATAATATTGATTTCTCTTATGTCACAGTTCTGTGTTTAGGGTCAAGACACAGTTATGGCTTCAAGATATATTATGGCAAAATAAGAAAAAATTGCAGCAAAGCTTCATCTGTCAGTCTCTATTGCTCCTGTGATTTTGTGAAATAGGACATAAAGATCTTTGATTCTGAGACTAGACCAGCACTGACAATAATATTTGTATCATCAAAGTTTATACATATTTAGATTTTTAAAAGGATTGATTTAACTTTCTTGGTTCTACTACTAAGGTAAATCATTCTAGGCTGGGATCTATTAGCAACACTGTGATCAGTCTAGCCACATTTATCTGTGACATTGTCCCTTGTGGTAATGACAACAGTTTGATTAGCTCCAGGGATCCCTTTTATCTCCCAGCAACCAAATCTGGAGATGAGTTTGGGCGCTGCATGGTATTATGCTATCTAAACACACATGCATGTAAATGGACTCATACTTCTTAGAACCAGAATGAAGCAATTTGCTAGGAATTATTCACCAGCTATTAAATATGTCAACAAAGCAAAACAAATAATAAATTAAAGGGATTCCAAAGTCTGGTGGCTCTTGATAAAGTGAACCAAGTTGCTTAAGGTTTTTTATGCTAAAATGTTTATATATTATGAAAAGGATTACTTAGTATGGTATCATAAAGGGATGGGGAAAACTACGAGAGCTGTAAAAGTTAATAAAGTCACCTTGAGTGAAATCTCAGGCAAAATAAACCCACAGACTTCTAATGAACTATGATCAAATAGCAGAGTCAATAGTTGTGTGTATCCTAGGGTGTATTTAACAGTAAGGGGGAAAAAGCTGTAAGAATTTTATTTCAGTAGCTTACATTTAAATATTAATGAAAGACCCAGTGAGGAAGTTGTATCTGTATTCTTCTTTTTAGTACTTAACAAATAACACCATGAAAAATCATCTTCATTGGAGGGACTCACTATTTGATAAGTACAGATGCTCCCTGACTTACAATAGTTTGAAAATTTTTCAACTTCACAATGGTGCAAACCCATTGCAATCTTGATGTAATGTACAATATTCAACAAATTACAAGAGATAGTCCATACCTTATTATAAAACAGGCTTTGTGTTAGATGATTTTGCCCAACTGTAGGCTAATGTAAGTGTTCTGAGCACATGAGGTAGGCTAGGCTAAGCTATGACCTTCAGTAGGTTAGGTGTATAAAATGCATTTTTGACATACAATACTTTAAACTTAATGATGGGTATATAGGCATATAACCGCATCATAAGGTGAGGAGCATGTCCTAAATAAAAAAGAGGTCAGGCATGACTTCCTCATCATTCATTCAATTGCTTTTCCCTAGCTTCAGTTACCTGTTCATGAAAGCAAGCTGGTGTTGTTTGAGAACAGAGAACAAAGGCTTTTGTGGAATTGAATCCATAAATTAATTGAATCAAAACAATATGCCCAAAATAAGTGACAGCAGCCTTGGTAAAAGCATGATTGAATTTATATTGATTGCTTCATATGTAGTTAAAGTACAATGGAGGAGGAGCAAGAGCTGTACAGACACTGCCACCTCCAGCACTGCAACCTTTGTGATAGGGACAGGAGGCAGAGAAATTCTAGGCAGAAAAGGTAGCGTCCCTGCTGAGGGCCCCACCCTCAAGCCTGGAACCACTGCCCAAAGTGAGAACTTTGCATCCCCATTTTCCTGCTTGAATATTTCCTTCCAAAACCACCCTTGGCCCACCCCACCCCCTATCCTGTACCTGTAAAAACCCGAGGCTCCACTGGCAGAGAGCAGAGAAGGTGTATTAGTCTGTTTTCATGCTGCTGATAAAGACATACTCGAGACTGGGCAATTTACAAAAGAAAGAGGTTTAATGGACTTACAGTTTCCTGTGGCTGGGGAGGCCTCACAATCATGGCAGAAGGCAAGGAGGAGCAAGTCACATCTTACATGGATGGCAGTGGGTAAAGAGAGAGAGAGAGCTTGTGCAGGGAAACTTCCATTTTTAAAACCATCAGATCTTGCGAGACTTACTCACTGTCACAAGAACAGCATAGGAAAGACCTGCCCCCATAATTCAATTATCTCTCACTGGGTCCCTCCCACAACATGTGGGAATTATGGGAGCTACAAGATGAGATTTGGGTGGGGACACAGAGCCAAACCATATCAGAAGGGGAGAAGAGAAGAAGGAACTGAATGTCGGAAAGAAGCAACTTAACTTCAGAGGGACAGCTGGATGGCAGGACTTTGTAGAAGAGTCCAGCTGGAGATGGCCAGACTTCAGGGGAAGAATACCTTCCCGCTCCATCCCCTTTTCAGCTCCCCTTCCCACTCAGAGCCACTTCCATCAGCAATAAAGTCCCCCACATTTACTATCCTTCTATTTGTTCGTGTGACCTGATTTTTCCTGGATGCTGGATAAGAGCTCAGGATACAGAGGCCATCACACTGACCCTCTGTCCTTGCAAAAAGACAGAGGGTTCACTGAACTATTAAACACTTAAGCTGTCTGCAGATGGCAAAGATAAAAGAGCGCTGCCTGTAACACTACTGCTGCGGCTTTGGGGGTCTTGGGTGTACCCTTCTAGATGCTGCTGCAGGGCCCACATGGAGCTCCTGCTGGCACCCACAAGCACTTGCCCCAGCTTCTGCGCCCACTCAGCTGTGCTCCTCCTCCTGTGATGGGTAGAGCACAGCAGATCTGAGTGAGTGAAGCCTGCCAAAGCGGCCAGCCAGCTCCAGTGTCCGCATTCCAGTTCCCACCCATGAAGAGGTCGGAGAAAATTTCCTGTTTCAGTTGTTTGGTAATTCTAGAGTGAAACAGCACAAAATGAATGTTGGCTGAGAAGCAGGTGCATAACACATTTTTCAACATTCTATGATGTAGCTAAAAATGTTCGTTTTTTTTCCCCTCCTGAGACAGAGTCTTGCTCTGTCCCCAGGCCAAAGTGCAGTGGTATGATCATAGCTCACTGTAACCTTGAACTCCTGTGCTCATATAGTCCTCCCACTTTGGCCTCTTGAGTAGCTGGGACTACAGGCGTATGCCACCATGCCCAGCTAATTTTTACTTTTGTCTTTGGTAGAGATGGGGGTCTCACCGTGTTGCCCAACCTGGTCTCAAACTCCTCACCTCAAGTGATCCTCCTGCCTTAGCTTCCCAAACTGCTGGGACTACAGGTGTGAACCTCCTCATTTTTATTCATGAAGAATTTGAGGCATACAAAACTAAAATAATTTGCCAAAGGTTATGCCTCTGGTGAGTGACAAAGCTGGAATTTGAACCTAGGCCTGTCTTCAGTCTATGTATATTATTCTTTACTAAGAATGCCCACCAGCAGCCCCTTTGGAGACTTGAAAAATCCACATGCCTGGTAATATCCTTTATGAACTGGGGCAGGGGGACAATTGTTAACACTTATATACAGACTATAGATTATATATTAATAAGGTAACAATATTAAATTTGCTGGTTTTAGTAATTGTACTGTGGTTATATAAGATAATCTACTTGTTTCCTAGGAAGTACGCATTTAAATATATCTCTCCATATCTAGATACTCAATATACATATAGAGATAGATAGGGAAAATAACACATGAGGCAAAATATAAACAATTGGTGACTCTGGGTGTGGCGCACTGTATTTTGTACAAATGCTGACAATAATATATTGCATCTCATAGCTCTTTTACTAAATAAGGGGTTTATTTATTCTGTCCTTGTGAGTGGGCATGTCTGTGGCACAAATTATGGTATATGACTTCCCAGGCTGATAATAAAAGGCAATATAGCTCCTGCCTGCTTCTTTAGCATGCTCACTCTTGGAACCCAGCCACTATGCTCAGAGGAAGCTCAAGCAGCCCTATAGGAACTTTCTTGGAGAGGTCCACATAGGAAGGAACTGAGGTCCATAGCTCTTGGCACTGGAGAACTGAGTCGATGACCAGCACTAATTTGCTAGCAATAGGAGGAGCTGTCTCAGAGTTAGATACTCCAAGCCCCAGTTAAGCCACTACACCCGCTGATGCTGCATGAAGTAGAGGTGAGCCTTCCTTCTGAGACATGCCCAAGTTGCAGATAGGTGACTAAGAAATAACTGTTGTTTGAGGGTGGAGCCAAGATGGCCGAATAGGAACAGCTCCAGTCTACAGCTCCCAGCATGAGTGACACAGAAGACAGGTGATTTCTGCATTTCCGTCTGAGGTACCGGGTTCATCTCACTAGGGAGTGCCAGATAGTGGGTGCAGGACAGTGGGTGCAGCGCACCATGCGCGAGCCAAAGCAGGGCGAGGCATTGCCTCACTCGGGAAGTGCAAGGGGTCAGGGAGATCCCTTTCCTAGTCAAAGAAAGGGGTGACAGATGGCACCTGGAAAATCAAGTCACTCCCACCTTAATACTGCACTTTTCCAACAGGCTTAAGAAACGGCACACCAGGAGATTATATCCCGCACCTGGCTCGGAGGGTCCTACGCCCACAGAGTCTTGCTGATTGCTAGCACAGCAGTCTGAGATCAAACTGCAAGGCGGCAGCCAGGCTGGGGGAGGGGCGCCTGCCATTGCCCAGGCTTGATTAGGTAAACAAAGCAGCCAGGAAGCTCGAACTGGTTGGAGCCCACCACAGCTCAAGGAGGCCTGCCTGCCTCTGTAGGCTCCACCTCTGGGGGCAGGGCACAGACAAACAAAAAGACAGCAGTAACCTCTGCAGACTTAAATGTCCCTGTCTGACAGCTTTGAAGAGAGTAGTGGTTCTCCCAGCACGCAGCTGGAGATCTGAGAATGGGCAGATTGCCTCCTCAAGTGGGTCCCTGACCCCCAAGCAGCCTAACTGGGAGGTACCCCCAAGTAGGGGCAGACTGACACCTCACACAGCCGGGTACTCCTCTGAGACAAAACTTCCAGAGGAATGATCAGGCAGCAGCATTTGCGGGTCGCCAATATCTGCTGTTCTACAGCCACCGCTATTCTGCAGCCACCACTGCTGATACCCAGGCAAACAAGGTCTGGAGTGGACCTCTAGCAAACTCCAACAGACCTGCAGCTGAGGGTCCTGTCTGGTAGAAGGAAAACTAGCAAACAGAAAGGACATCCACACCAAAAACCCATCTGTACGTCACCATCATCAAAGACCAAAAGTAGATAAAACCACAAAGATGGGGAAAAAACAAAGCAGAAAAACTGGAAACTCTAAAAAGCAGAGTGCCTCTCCACCTCCAAAGGAACGCAGCTCCTCACCAGCAATGGAACAAAGCTGGATGGAGAATGACTTCGACGAGTTGAGAGAAGAAGGCTTCAGACAATCAAACTACTCCGAGCTACAGGAGGAAATTCAAACCAATGGCAAAGAAGTTAAAAACTGTGAAAAAAAATTAGATGAATGGATACCTAGAATAACCAATGCAGAGAAGTCCTTAAAGGAGCTGATGGAGCTGAAAGCCAAGGCTTGAAAATTACGTGAAGAATGCAGAAGCCTCAGGAGCCAATGCGATCAACTGGAAGAAAGGGTATCAGTGATGGAAGACAAAGTGAATGAAATTAAGCGAGACGGGAGGTTTAGAGAAAAAAGAATAAAAAGAAATGAACAAAGCCTCCAAGAAATATGGGACTATGTGAAAAGACCAAATCTACGTCTGATTGGTGTACCTGAAAGTGACAGGGAGAATGGCACCAAGTTGGAAAACACTCTGCAGGATATTACCCAGGAGAACTTCCCCAATCTAGCAAGGCAGGCCAACATTCAGATTCAGGAAATACAGAGAACTCCACAAAGATACTCCTCGAGAAGAGCAACTCTAAGACACATAATTGTCAGATTGACCAAAGTTGAAATGAAGGAAAAAATGTTAAGGGCAGCCAGAGAGAAAGGTGGGGTTACCCACAAAGGGAAGCCCATCAGACTAACAGCAGATCTCTCGGCAGAAACTCCACAAGCCAGAAGAGAGTGGGGGCCAATATTCAACATTCTTAAAGAAAAGAATTTTCAACCTGGAATTTCATATCCAGCCAAACTAAGCTTCATAAGTGAAGGAGAAATAAAATACTTCACAGACAAGCAAATGCTGAGAGATTTTGTCACCACCAGGCCTGCCCTAAAAGAACTCCTGAAGGAAGCACTAAACATAGAAAGGAACAACCGGTACCAGCTACTGCAAAAACATGCCAAAATGTAAAGACCATCAAGGCTAGGAAGAAACTGCATCAACTAATGAGCAAAATAACCAGCTAACATCATAATGACAGGACCAAATTCACACATAACAATACTGACTTTAAATGTAAATGGGCTAAGTGCTCCAATTAAAAGACACAGACTGGCAAATTGGATAAAGAGTCAAGAACCATCAGCGTGCTGTATTCAGGAAACCCGTCTCACATGCAGAGACACACATAGGCTCAAAATAAAGGGATGAAGGAAGATCTACCAAGCAAATGGAAAACAAAAAAAGGCAGGGGTTGCAATCCTAGTCTCTGATAAAACAGACTTTAAACCAACAAAGATCAAAAGAGACAAAGAAGGCCATTACATACTGGTAAAGGGATCAATTCAGCAAGAAGAGCTAACTATCCTAAATATATATGCACCCAATACAGAGCATCCAGATTCATAAAGAAAGTCCTTAGAGACCTACAAAGAGACTTAGACTCCCACACAATAATAATGGGAGATTTTAACACCCCACTGCCAACATTAGACAGATCAACGAGACAGAAAGTTAACAAGGATATCCAGGAATTGAACTCAGCTCTGCACCAAGCAGACCTAATAGACATCTACAGAACTCTCCACCCCAAATCAACAGAATATACGTTTTTTTCAGCACCACACCACACCTATTCCAAAATTGACCACATAGTTGGAAGTAAAGCTCTCCTCAGCAAATGTAAAAGAACAGAAATTATAACAAACTGTCTCTCAGACCACAGTGCAATCAAACTAGAACTCAGGATTAAGAAACTCACTCAAAACCGCTCAACTGCATGGAAACTGAACAACCTGCTCCTGAATGACCATTGGGCACATAATGAAATGAAGGCAGAAATAAAGATGTTCTTTGAAACCAACGAGAACAAAGACACAACATACCAGAATCTCTGGGACACATTCAAAGCAGTGTGTAGAGGGAAATTTATAGCACTAAATGCCCACAAGAGAAAGCAGGAGAGATCCAAAATTGACACCCTAACATCACAATTAAAAGAACTAGAAAAGCAAGAGCAAACACATTCAAAAGCTAGCAGAAGGCTAGAAATAACTGAAATCAGAGCAGAACTGAAGGAAATAGAGACACAAAAAACCCTTCAAAAAATTAATGAATCCAGGAACTGGTTTTTTGTAAAGATCAACAAAATTGATAGACCGCTAGCAAGACTAATAAAGAAAAAAAGAGGAAGAATCAAATAGATGCAATAAAAAATGATAAAGGGGATATCACCACCGATCCCACAGAAATACAAACAACCATCAGAGAATACTACAAACACCTCTATGCAAATAAACTAGAAAATCTAGAAGAAATGGATAAATTCCTCGACACCTCCCAAGAGTAAACCAGGAAATGGATAAATTCCTCGACTCCTCCCAAGAGTAAACCCGGAAGGAGTTTAATCTCTGAATAGACCAATAACAGGCTCTGAAATTGTGGCAATAATCAGTAGCTTACCAACCAAAAAAAGTCCAGGACCAGATGGATTCACAGCCGAATTCTACCAGAGGTACAAGGAGGAGCTGGTACCATTCCTTCTGAAACTGTTCCAATGAATAGAAAAAGAAGGAATCCTCCCTAACTCATTTTATGAGGCCAGCATCATCCTGATACCAAAGCCTGGGAGAGACATAACCAAAAAAGAGAATTTCAGACCAATATCCTTGATGAACATTAACACAAAAATCCTCAATAAAATACTGGCAAACCGAATCCAGCAGCACATCAAAAAGCTTATCCACCATGATCAAGTGAGCTTCATCCCTGGGATGCATACGCAAATCAATAAATATAATCCAGCATATACACAGAACCAAAGACAAAAACCACATGATTATCTCAATAGACACAGAAAAGGCCTTTGACAAAATTCAACAACCCTTCATGCTAAAAACTCTCAATCAATTAGGTATTGATGGGACATATCTCAAAATAATAAGAGCTATCCATGACAAACCCACAGCCAATATCATACTGGATGGGCAAAAACTGAAAGCATTCCCTTTGAAAACTGGCACAAGACAGGGATGCCCTCTCTCACCACTCCTATTCAACATAGTGTTGGAAGTTCTGGCCAGGGCAATCAGGCAGGAGAAGGAAATAAAGGGTATTCAATTAGGAAAAGAGGAAGTCAAATTGTCCCTGTTTGCAGATGACATGGTTGTATATCTAGAAAACCCCATTGTCTCAGCCCAAAATCTCCTTAAGCTGATAAGCAACTTCAGCAAAGTCTCAGGATACAAAATCAATGTACAAAAATCACAAGCATTCTTATACACCAATAACAGACAAACAGAGAGTCAAATCATGAATGAATTCCCATTCACAGTTGCTTCAAAGAGAATAAAATACCTAGGAATCCAACTTACAAAGGATGTGAAGGACCTCTTCAAGGAGAACTACAAACCACTGCTCAATGAAATCAAAGAGGATACAAACAAATGGAAGAACATTCCATGCTCATGGGTTGGAAGAATCAATATCGTGAAAATGGCCATACTGCCCAAGGTAATTTATAGATTCAATGCTATCCCCATCAAGCTACCAATGACTTTCTTCACAGAATTGGAAAAAACTACTTTAAAGTTCATATGGAACCAAAAAAGAGCCTGCATCGCCAAGTCAATCCTAAGCCAAAAGAACAAAGCTGGAGGCATCATGCTACCCGACTTCAAACTACACTACAAGGCTACAGTAACCAAAACAGCATGGTACTGGTATCAAAACATAGATATAGATCAATGGAACAGAACAGAGCCCTCAGAAATAATGCCGCATATCTACAACCATCTGATCTTTGACAAACCTGACAAAAACAAGCAATGGGGAAAGGATTCCCTATTTAATAAATGGTGCTGGGAAAACTGGCTAGCCATATGTAGAAAGCTGCAACTGGATCCCTTCCTTACACCTTATACAAAAATTAATTCAAGATGGGTTACAGACTTACATGTGAGACATAAAACCATAAAAACCCTAGAAGAAAACCTAGGCAATCCATTCAGGACATAGGCATGGGCAAGGACTTCATGTCTAAAACACCAAAAGCAATGGCAACAAAAGCCAAAATTGACAAATGGGATCTAATTAAACTAAAGAGCTTCTGCACAGCAAAAGAAACTACCCTCAGAGTGAACAGGCAACCTACAAAATGGGAGAAAGTTTTCGGAACCTACTCATCTGACAAAGCGCTAATATCCAGAATCTACAGTGAACTCCAACAAATTTACGAGAAAAAACAAATAACCCTATCAAAAATTGGGCGAAGGATATGAACAGACACCTCTGAAAAGAAGACATTTATGGAGCCAAAAAACATATGCAAAAATGGTCATCATCACTGGCCATGAGAGAAATGCAAATCAAAACCACAATGAGATACCATCTCACACCAGTTAGAATGGCCATCATTAAAAAGTCAGAAAACAACAGGTGCTGGAGAGGATGTGGAGAAATAGGAACACTTTTACACTGTTGGTGGGACTGTAAACTAGTTCAACCATTGTGGAAGTCAGTGTGGCGATTCCTCAGGGATCTAGAACTAGAAATACCATTTGACCTAGCAATCCCATTACTGGGTATATACCCAAAAATTTATAAATCATGCTGCTATAAAGACACATGCACACGTATGTTTATTGTGGTACTATTCACAATAGCAAAGACTTGGAACCAACCCAAATGCCCAACAACGATAGACTGGATTAAGAAAATGTGGCACATATACACCATGGAATAGTATGCAGCCATAAAAAATGATGAGTTCATGTCCTTTGTAGGGGCATGGATGAAGCTGGAAACCATCATTCTCAGCAAACTATTGCAAGGACAAAAAACCAAACACCACATGTTCTCACTCATAGGTGGGAATTGAACAATGAGAACACATGGACACAGGAAGAGGAACATCACACTCTGGGGACTGTTGTGGGGTGGGGGGAGGGGGGAGAGATAGCATTAGGAGATATACCTAATGCTAAATGACGAGTTAATGGGTGCAGCACACCAACATGGCACATGGATACATATGTAACAAACCTTCACATTGTGCACATGTACCCTAAAACTTAAAGTATAAAAATAATAAAATAAAATTTAAAAAAAGAGAAATAACTGTTGTTATTTTAAGTCACTAAGTTTTGGGTGTTTATTATGCAGCAATAGATAACCACAACTCTGAATAAAATTAACCTGGCCGTTCTTTGTAATATTCATTCATGCAGCTTTCTTGTAAGTTTGAGATTATGTCAAAATGAAAAGTTTAAAAAAGTCATGCCCGGAACCTGTCTTCAGAAATCTTAGTGCATGTGGGTATGTATAGTTTGCTTGTTTTGTTGAGATGGAGTTTTGCTCTTGTCACCCAGGCTGGAGTGCAATGGCACGATCTTGGTTCACTGCAGCCTCCATCTCCCAGGTTCAAGCAATTCTCCTGCCTCAGCTTCCCAAGTAGCTGGGATTACAGGCGCCTGCCACCACACCCAGCCAATTTTTGTATTTTTAGTAGAGGTGGGGTTTCAGTATGTTGTCTAGGCTGGTCTCGAACTCCTGACCTCAGGTGATCTGCCCCCTGTCAGCTTCCCAAAGTGCTGGGATTACAGGCATGAGCCCATGTCCAGCCAGGTGTGTGTATTTTAAATGAACAAACCAAACCAAGACTTCTCAGGAGATTCTGATATATACCTTCAATTACAAATCACCAGTCTAGTTGAAGAAAAGCAAATTGATGACTTTTTTTTTTTTTTTTTTTGAGACGGAGTCTCGTTCTGTCGCCCAGGCTGGAGTGCAGTGGCGCAATCTCGGCTCACTGCAAGCTCCGTCTCCCGGGTTCACGCCATTCTCCTGCCTCAGCCTCTCCAAGTAGCTGGGACTACAGGCGTCTGCCACCACGCCCGGCTAATTTTTTGTATTTTTAGTAGAGACAGGGTTTCACCGTGGTCTCGATCACCTGACCTCGTGATCCACCCGCCTCGGCCTCCCAAAGTGCTGGGATTACAAGCGTGAGCCACCGCACCCGGCCGATGACTTTTAAAAATTATTTGTTTTCAATATTATGTCAAACGAAGTTATTCTAAAGTATTGTAAAAAAGTTAATAAATTAAAAAGAATATATAGATGGCTGAATATTTTCTTAATGATTACCTAAAGCCAATTTTTTAAATGTGATATTGTTTACATTAAAGTTTGAAGTCATTCTACTTGGGTTTTTAGTTTTTTTCTAGACTAGGCCTTTTCTTGCCTGACTGCCGTGTTTAATAGATGTTAACTATCATATATTGTTTTTTGATTAAAGTTTTCACATGTTTTCTATTATGTGCAGATTCAGCTTCAAGTCTTTTTCAGTAATTTTATGGCCCTCACTCCTCTATATGGTTTCTTCCTACCTTTTCAGTTTCATGTCTTGCCACTTATTCTTCTGAATTTAATGCTTCATTTCTACTAAACTACCTATATTTCAGAATACACTATGCTATCTCCACACTCCTGTGTCCTCTCTCTCTATTTATGTCCTGCCAACTTCGCAATTTCCAATTAATGTTGCAAGTCTTAATACAAATACCATCTTCTATGTGTAGCTGTTAAGAAGTTTATGCAGCCCTTTGAACTTATCTCCATTACAGCAATTATAATATTAATTTAACATTCCACACATGTTTACTGAGTACATATTGCATGTCTGCCAGTGTTTTAGGCAGTGGGGATGGGGAACTAAATAAAACATATCAACAATTTCTGCCCTTGAGGAGCCTAATTGTATTGCAATTGTTAATATACCCTCTGTCTCTCCACTGGAGGGTATACAACTTGAGAGCAGGGTCTCTGTCTTAATTATTTTTGTATCGCCTGCACCAAGCAGTGTCTGGCCCACAGCAGAAACAGGATGGTTTTTCATTATTTAGTGAATAACCTTGTAATAGTATCCAAAGGAAAATCCTTGTTTCACGTTTTCCCTGTAATATGAAGTAATTAAATAATCCAATGATCTTGTGTCCTAAACCAATCGTTACATTTTTTCTTTCTTTCTTAGAATTTTTATTATTTTATCGCTTTTCCTGAGTAACTCAGGCATCACGCTGTTATTTCTAGGAAGAAATGTAACTTCTAAGCAGAGATAGTCCCAGGAAAATTGTGAGGAAGATTTTATTTTGCCTGCCTTCAAACTCTCTTCTATCCCAGGCAAGCGCCCTTTCAAAGACTGTATATCTTTTCCTCTATAACCTAACTTCCTTGTAGGGAAGGCTCTGATATCATCATATCAGGCTATTATTGACACCTCAGAAAGAATGTGTGAATATATGAAATTATATCAACTTTTCCACTAGAATTTGTTTTGACCCTAGTGGACAAATGGAAAGCTATGATTCTATTAAGAGAACTTCAACTACTGGATATACATTCTTAGTGATTAGAATTCTCCCTACCTCCCTGAAATCACAAAAGGTAAATGCTCAGTGCATATGCTTATGACTTGTTATTTGTTTTTAGTGGTTACCCTGGGAAATTTCAAATATGAGTTGGTGGTACTTAAAAAATAAAGAACTGAAAACGTATGTACCATTCCAACCCTGAAACACACAGTCATACACACAAGGAGATTAGAGGTTTGCATAGAGTCAGTTTGGAGCCATTTGAGGAGAGAGGCCAGGCAGTGGCCATGGAAATAGTTACTATAAATGCTCACTTTCTAGGAAGACATACCCAGATTTGATTTGCTGAAATGATTCTGAATACCTTTCAAATAGAAAGAGTCTTTCTTTGGACAAAGCCACTGTAAGTTTATTGTTTCAAAATTTTAGACTGTAACGTTTCTATCCAGGACAGAATTACTTGAAGAAAATGGTCATAAAGTCCTTTCAGTTCTCTCATTTACTAATGCAGTTTAGCCATCAAATCTACTAAACTGTAGCTTACAGACAAAAACCATTTTAGCGCTTCTATCATATAAAACAATAGATATGAGAATCCTGCCTGTGGAGCTCTTGATACTATTGTATTTCATTTTTGTGTTGGGAATTTTTTATCTTTTGGGTTTTCTGTGTTTTATTATAAACAAGTACACTGACTTCAAATATTGGAAAGTGTGTAACCACACATTTTTATCTGGGCTTAGTGGATGCAGTCATGCTGAGAAAGTTGAGATGATGCCTGGAATTGATTCACTCAGTGCAACGGTCAGATATTCCTTGTTATTACAAGGAGGGGATTATTTCCTTATCCTGTGACTTTAAAAAGAATTGTAAATAAGCATTTAATATTCAATTATTCATTCAACTATTATGTATTGAGCACATACTGTGTATCTAGTAGACACTGAGTTGGCCTCTGGATATTCAATGGTAAACAAAAGTCTTTTCCCTCATGGAGCTTATGTAAAAAAAGAAGCATGTATTATAAAAACTCTCACAAATAAACACATAACGTAAAAGCTGTGAAAAAATACAAGCATAAGACATGATTCTAGTGGAAGATTCTTATAATGGGATTGTATGAATACAATCAAGGAAACCTCTTGCTTAAAATCCCCAGATGACTTCTTGTTACATCTTAAATCAAGTTCCAAGCACTTACCAACACGTACAAGGTCCTCAATGGTTTTGTTGCCTCTGTCTGTCCAGTCTCGATTCTCTACCACCTTCTCCCTTGCTTCACACCCTACCCACATTGTCTTCTTTCTATTCCTCGATAGTTTAAGCTTGTTTCTGCTTTAGGGCCTGTGCACTTGTGGTTCCCTTTGCTTGGAATGTTCTACTGGAGCTTTTTAGAGTTGGCTTCTTGGCAGTTAAGCCTGAGCTCAATAGCCTGTCTTCAGAAAAGGCCTTCCCTTACTATTCAATTTAAATAGCCTATTACTTCCATCTGTCTTTCTGCCATCACATTATCTGTCTGCTTGTCTTCATAGACCTTAGAGCTATTTGATATTCTTTTTCTGTGCATGTTCATTTGTTTACTTATTTATTTTTTCTCTCTCTCAATGGAAAGTAGCCCCCTCGAGACCAAGTTTAAGACTAAAACACTGAACCCAGAGACTAGAATAGTGTTTGGCATGTGAACAATTCTATTACTCTATCTAGAATGATCTGTGAGTCATGCATGCTAAATGTAGCCAAACCCAGTCCAGTGTTTTCTTCAAGTTTTTCTTCCAGCTTGAATAAATAATCAAGTAGAGGACTCAGCCTCTGAAATATGTCTATTAAGAAATTTCTTGGCTAATCACATGCACACATTTCAAGAAGATGACATTTAGTATAGAGTCATAGAAAAAACAATCTTGAAAACAAGCAGCAGAGTTATAGCTTAGTTGAAACACATATTCAAATTGCATTTTTGAAGATAACACATATTCTCTAAAACATCTGTAAGTGGCCCATGTTCAAATTTTAGTGTTTTCCCCAGAATGGAGAAAAGAGTTACTTCAAAGCTTCTTTTAGGATAGAGAAAAACACAAGAAAAATTCCTGGTGTTCCACTCTCAGTCAGGGCATAATTTTGTCTCTAAAAGACTAAATGGGAGAAATCTCAAGATGGCTGACTAGATGCAGCTGGGAAGCGCAGTTCTCACAGCGAAAGATGGGGATTTTGACTAAAACAACAACATTTGAACAGATCTTTGGAGACAAAATGCTGAATGTGGATGGAGATAAGATGCAGTTGATGAGGCTGAAGAGGGAGAAGCTGGGAAGCTCTCATAGGGTACCTGGACACTGGGGCTGGTTTCTGGCCCTAAATGGCTCCTGGGGAAGGGGCGAGTAAAGGGACTAGGGGACTGCTCACTCTCACCCTGGTCCTCTGAGATCCTAGCTGCAGGCAACCCCATGCCACCCATGGACATTTGAGCTGGCAGGGGATCTTCCCAGAGATTAGATAGAGATGGAGCTCCAGCAGGTGCAGACCTGGGGACCTTTGTGCACAAGACTGCTCTGGGGGAACCCAGCCATAAACACCCATCCCCCAGGGCTCTCAGTCTCCCTCTGAGAGGCTCTGGCACCAGCCAACTGCTGGGGAAAAAGCAGGGCCTGCTTCCTCACAGGACTAGGTCACGCCTGTCCTGTGGGCCCACCTGCCCACCAGCCCTTCTGAGGGTCCCTGCCTGGCTGCCCCATAAGAGTGTGTACACAGTGGAGCCTCCACTGCCCATCCTGAGTGTTTGTTCCACCTGAGTGTGTTTCAGCTGTCTGGGAGGGCTTTGGATCCCACAACACATCTGGAACCCAACCCTGAGGTTCCGGAGGGAGCCATGACCAGGTCCTGGTGACTTGGGGCTGTGGCCTGCATTTTGGAAGTGCCAAGCCAAGATGTATGCTCAGCACTTGAGTGGGGAGAAGCCTACCCTCTCAGAAAATTGAGACTGGTGAGTTGTATGGCTTTGCAGTCTGGTATGGGTCCTAGGCGTGCCTCCTTCCACAGGACTGGTCCAGTAAGAGGGTGGCCCATTCCCCTATTGGACCTAGCCTTAAGGGAGCAACACAGCTGGAAACACCTAACAACACAACAAAAATTGCAGGCACTGTGCCAGTGATTGGAAGTGGCTCCTCACTGCTCAGGAGCAAGTCTGATGAGGGGGTCACCTCTTTCCCCTCCCACTGCAGAGCACAGCTTCAAATGTGAGGATACACAAAGGAGTCACATGGCTTAGGAAGAGCCTGTCTGTGCTCCTTGCTCTCAAGTGCCATCTACTGAATGACAGCCCAAAAACCACACCACCAAAAAACATTTTGCTAATTTTCCTTCCCGTGAAACTAAGGACAAGAATTCAACAACAAAGACCTTGTATGTAGCCTTAGTCCTCTGAAAACTTCCAGAAACAAAACCAACTGACTAAACTCAACTTATACCACAGTTAAAGGAGCGCCAACCCTCCAAGTTGAAAAAGAATCAGCACAAGAACTCTGGCAATTCAAAAAGCCAGAGTGTCCCCTTACCACCAAAGGAGTCCACTATCTCCCCAACAATGGTTCTTAACTAGTTTGAAATGTCTGAAATGACAGACACGGAATTCAGAATCTGGGTAACAAGGAAGCTCATTAAGATCCAGGAAAAAGTTGAAACTCAATCCAAGGAAGCCAAACAATCCAGTAAAATAATTCAAGAGCTGAAAGACAAAATAGCCATTTTAAGAATGACCCAAACTGAACTTGAGCTGAAAAATTCACTGCAAGAATTTTTTTAGTACAATCAGAAATATTAACAACAAAATAGACCAATCTCAGAAAATAATCTCAGGGTTTGAAGACTGGTTCTAATAAATTTAGACAAAAATTAGGATAAAATAATTGAGAAAAATGAAAAAACCTCAGAAATATGGGATTATGTAAACAGACCAAACCCATGGCTCATTGGCTTTACTGAGACAGAATAAACAACTTAGAGAATATATTTGAGGAAATAGTCTACAAAAATTTCCCTAATCTCACCAGAGAGGTTGAAATTAACATGCAGAAACTACAAAGAACCTCAGTCAGATTCTATATAAATGACTATTCTCAAGGCACATCATCATCAGATTCAGCAAAGTCAATATCAAAAAACAAAACAAGGCCGGGCACGGTGGCTCACGCTTGTAATCCTAGCACTTTGGGAGGCCGAGGCGGGTGGATCACGAGGTCAGGAGATCGAGACCACGGTGAAACCCCGTCTCTACTAAAAATACAAAAAATTAGCCAGGCGTGGTCACGGGCACCTGTAGTCCCAGCTACTCGGAGAGGCTGAGGCAGGAGAATGGCGTGAACCCGGGAGGCGGAGCTTGCAGTGAGCTGAGATTGCGCCACTGCACTCCAGCCTGGGCAACAGAGCAAGACTCCATCTCAAAAAACAAAACAAAACAAAACAAAGAAGCCTTAAAATCAGCTAGGGAAAAGGGGCAGGACTTACAGAAGGAACCCCGTTGGTTTAGCAGCAGACCTATCAGCAGAAACTTTACAAGCTGGAGGAGATTGGGGGCCTATTTTCAGCATCGTTAAAGAAAAGAAATTCCAACCAAGAATTTCATATCCTGCCAAACTAAGCTTCATAAGTGAAGGAGACATAAAAATCCTTCTCAGACAAGCAAATGCTGATGGAATATTTTTCAGCTAGAACAGCCTTGCAAGACATCCTTAAGGGAGTGCTAAACATGGAATTGAAAGAATAACACCTGCTACCCCAGAAAACACATTTAAGCACATAGCTCACAGGCACTATAAAGTAACTACATGATCAAGTCTACATAACAACCAGATGATGATAGTATCAAAATCACACACTAGTATTAACCTAGAATGTAAATGGGCTAAACTCCCCACTTAAAAGACACAGAATGGCAAGTTGGATAAAAAGACAAGATCCAATGATCTGTTATCTTCAAGAAACCCATTTCACATGTAATAACACCCACAGGCTCAAATTTAAAGGATGGAAAAAAAATCTACCATGCAAATGGAAAACAAAAAAGAGCAAGAGTTACTACCCTTGTATCAGATAAAACAGACTTTAAGCCAATAAAAATTAAGAAGGACAATGAAGGGCATTACATAATGATAAAGGCTACAATCCAACAAGAAGCCTTAATTAACTGAAATATGTACACACCCAACATTAAAGCACCCAGATTGATAAAACAAGTTTTTCCTGGCATACAAAAAGACTTAGAAAAGCCACACAATAATAGTGGGAGACTTCAACACCCCACTGACCGCATTAGATCACTGAGGCAGAGAACTAACAAATACTGTACTTAAACTTGACACTTGATCAATTGGATCTAACAGACATTTACAGAACACCAAACAACCACAGAATATATATTATTCTCATCTGCACATGGAAAATATTCTAAGATCAACTACATGCTTGGTCATAAAGCAAGTCTCAATACATTCAGAAAACTCAAAATTATACCAAGCACATTCTTGGATCACAGCGCAATAAAAACAGATATCAATATCAAGATCCCTCAAAACTACAAAAATACATGGAAATTAATTTACTCCTGAATAATTCCTGGGTGAACATCAAATTTAAGGCAGAAATAAAAAAAATTATTTGAGATTAATGAAAATGGGGATGCAACTTACCAAAATCTCTGGGATGCAGCCAAAGCAGTGCTATAAGGAAAGTTTATAACCCTAAGTGCCTTCATCAAGAAGTTAGAAAGATATCAAATTAGCAATCTAACTTTGCACCTAAAGGAGGTAGAAAAAAGAGAACAAACCAACCTCAAAACTAGCAGAAGAAAAGAAATAACTATAATTAGAGAAGAGCTTAATGAAATTGAGATGCCAAAATTCATACAAAAGATTAATGAAACCAAGAGTTGGTTCTCCAAAAAAAAAAAAAAAAATAAGATTGATAAACCCCTAGCTAGATTAACAAAGAAAACAGAGAAGATACAAATAAACACAATCAGAAATGACAAAAGCAGTATTACAACTGACCTCACAGAAATACAAAAGGTCCTCAGAGACTACTGTGAACAATAATATGCACACAAATTAGAATATCTGGAGGAAATGGACAAATTCCTAGAGGCACGCAATCTCCCAAGATTGAATCAGGAAGAGATTGAAACCCTAAATAGACCGTCATCAACTTCTGAAACTGAACTGGTAATAAAGAATCTACCAACCAAAAAGACCCCTGCACCAGATGGATTCACAGCCAAATTCTACTAAAAGTACAAAGAAAAACTGATACCAATCTTACTAAAACTATTCCAAAAAATTGAGGTGGAGGACTCCTTCCCAACTCATTCTGTGAGGCTACTATTATCCTGACACCAAAACCAGGCAGAGATCCAACCAAAAAAAAACAAAAAAACAAACAAACAAAACTACAGCGTATATTATTGATGAACATAGATGCAAAAGTCCTCAACAAAATAGTAGGAAACCAAATTTAGCAGCACACCAAACAGTTAATATATCATGTTCAAGTAGGCTTTATTGATGGGATGCAAGGCAAGTTCAACATACATGATTCAATAAATGTGATTCACTACATAAACATAATTAAAAGCAAAAACCATATGATCATCTCAATAGATGCAGAAAAAGCTTTTGCTAAAATGCAACATTGATTCCTGATGTAAAAAAAAAAAAAAAACAGTAACAGAAAAGACATTGAAAGAACATACCTCAAAATAATAAGAGCCATCTATGACAAACCCACAGCCAACATCATACTGAATGGGCAAAAGCTCCAACGATTCCACTTGAGAACTGGGACAAGACAAGAATGCCCACTCTGACAACTTCTATTCAACATAGTATTGGAAGTCCTAGCCAGAGCAATAGGGCAAGAGAAATAAATGGCATCCAAATAGGAAAAGAAGAAGTCAAACTACCTCGTTTGTGGTGATGACATGATTCTATACCTAGAAAATCCTCAAGACTCAGCCAAAAGTGTCCTAAAACTGATAATTGATTTTAGTAAGATTTCAGGGTACAAAATTAATGTACAAAAATCAGTAGCATTTCTATACAACAACAATGTCCAGGCTGTAAGTGAAATCAAGAACACAATCCTACTTACAATAATCACAAAGAAAATGGAATACCTAAGAATACAGCTAATGAATGAGGTGAAAGATCTCAACAAGGAGAACTACAAAACATGCTGAAAGAAATCATAGACAACACAAATAAATGGAAAAACATTCTGTGCTCATGGATTGGACAAATCAATATTTTTAAAATGGCCATACTGCCCAAAGCAGTATTATTTAATGCTATTACAGATTTAATGCTATTCCTATCAAACTACCAAGGCCATTCTTCACATAATTAGGAACAACTATTCTAAAATTCATATGGAACCAAAAAAGAGCCCAAAGCAATCCTAAGCAAAAAGAACAAAGCTGGAGATATCATACTACCCAGCTTCAAACTATACTATAAGTCTACATTAACCAAAACAGCATGATACTAGTACAAAAACAGACACATAGACCAATGGAACAGAATAGAAAATTCAGAAATAAAGCTGCACACCTATAACCATATGACCTTTGACAAAGCCAACAAAAACAAGTAATGAGGAAAGGACTCCCTACTCAATAAATGGTGCTAGGATAACTGGTTAGTTATAGGCAGAAGATTGACAATGGACCCCTACATTTCACCATATACAAAAATTACCTCAAAATGGATCAAAGATTTAAATGTAAGACTTCAAACTATAAAAATCCTAGAAAACTCAGACTTGAAGTGGCAAATCAAAAAAAAAAAAGAAAAAGGAAAAGAAAATTTCTAGAAGACAAATTAGAAAATACTCTTTCTGACATTGGTCTTGGCAAATAATTTTTGTCTAAGTCCCCAAAAGCAATTGTAACAAAATCAGAAATAGACAAATAGGACCTAATCAAACTAAACAGCTTCTGCACAGCAAAATGAATGATCAACAGAATAAACAAAATAACATGGGAGAAGTTATTGGCAAACTATGCATCCAACAAAGGCCTAATATCCAGAATCTATAGGGAACTTAAATCAATAAGCAAAAAATAACCTCATTAAAAACAGGCAAAGATGTATGGCATTATTTCTGAAGCCTCTGTTCTGTTCCATTGGTCTGTATATCTGTTTTGGTACCAGTACCATGCTGTTTTGGTTACTGTAGCCTTGTAGTATAGTTTGAAGTCAGGTAGCATGATGCTTCCAGCTTTGTTCTTTTTGCTTAGTATTGTCTTGGCTATACGAGCTCTTTTTTGGTTTCATATAAAATGTAAGGTATTTTTTTTTTAATTCTGTGAAGAAAGTCAATGGTAGCTTGATGGGGATAGCATTGAATCTATAAATCACTTTGGGCAGTATGGCCATTGTCATGACATTGATTCTTCCTATCCATGAGCATGGAATGTTTTTCCATTTGTTTGTGTCTTCTCTTATTTCCTTGAGCAGTGGTTTGTAGTTCTCCTTGAAGACGTCCTTCATATCCCTTGTAAGTTGTATTCCTAGGTATTTTATCCTCTTTGTAGCAATTGTGAATGGGAGTTTGCTCATGATTTGGCTCTCTGTTTGTCTATTATTTGTGTATAGGAATGCTTGTGATTTTTGCACATTGATTTTGTATCCTGAGACTTTGCTGAAGTTGCTTATCAGCTTAAGGAGATTTTGGGCTGAGATGATGGGGTTTTCTAAATATACAATCATGTCATCTACAAACAGAGGCAATATGACTTCCTCTCTTCCTATTTGAATATGCTTTATTTCTTTCTTTTGCCTGATTGCCGTGGCCAGAACTTCCAATACTATGTTGAATAGGAGTGGTGAGAGAGGGCATCCTTGTCTTCTGCTAGTTTTCAAAGGGAATGCTTCCAGGTTTGCCCATTCAGTATGATATTGGCTGTGGGTTTGTCATAAATAGCTCTTATTATTTTGAGATACGTTCCATCAATACCTAGTTTATTGAGAGTTTTTAGCATGAAGGGCTGTTGAATTTTATCGAAGGCCTTTTCTGCATCTATTGAGATAATCGTGGTTTTTGTCATTGGTTCTGTTTATGTGATGGATTATGATCTTTGACAAACTTGACAAAAAGAAGCAATGGGGAAAGGATTCCCTATTTAATAAATGGTGCTGGGAAAACTGGCTAGCCATATGCAGAAAACTGAAACTGGACCCCTTCCTTACACCTTATACACAAATTAATTCAAGATGGATTAAAGACATAAACATAAGACCTAATACCACAAAAACCCTAGAGGAAAACCTAGGCAATACCATTCAGGACATAGGCATGGGCAAAGTCTTCATGACTAAAACACCGAAAGCAATGGCAACAAAAGCCAAAATTCACAAATGGGATCTAATTAAACTAAAGAGCTTCTGCACAGCAAAGAAACTATCATCAGAGTGAATAAGCAACCTACAGAATGGGAGAAAATTTTTGCAACCTATCCATGTGACAAAGGGCTGATATCCAGAATCTACAAAGAACATAAACAGATTTACAAGGAAAAAAACAACCCCATCAAAAACTGGTCAAAGGATATGAACAGATACTTCTTAAAAAAAGACATTTATGTGGCCAACAAACACATGAGAAAATCTCATCATCACTGGTCATCAGAGAAATGCAAATCAAAACCACAATGAGATACCATCTCATGTCAGTTAGAATGGTAATCACTAAAAAGTCAGGAAACAACAGATGCTGGAGAGGATGTGGAGAAATAGGACCACTTTTACACTGTTGGTGGGAGTATAAATTAGTTCAACCATTATGGAAGACAGTATGGTGATTCCTCAAGGATCTAGAACCAGAAATACCATTTGACCCAGTGATCCCATTACTGGGCATATACCCAAAGGATTATAAATCATTTTATAAAGACACATGCACAAGTATGTTTATTGCAGCACTATTCACAATAGTAAAGACTTGGAACCAACCCAAATGCCCATCAATCATAGACTGGATAAAGAAAATGTGGCACATATACACTGTGGAATACTGTGCAACAATGAAAAAGGATGAGTTCATGTCCTTTGCAGGGACTTGGATGAAGCTGGAAACCATCATTCTTAGCAAACTAACAGAAGAACAGAAAACCAAACACCACATGTACTCACTCATAAATGGGAGTTGAACAATGAGAACACATGGACACAGGGAGGGGAACATCACACACTGGGGCCTGTCACTGGGTGGGGGTCTAGGGGAGGGATAGCATTAGGAGAAATATCTAATGTAGATGATGGGTTGATGGGTGCAGCAAACCACCATGGCACGTGTATACCTATGTAACAAACCTGCACATTCTGCACATGTATCCCAGAAGTTAAAAGTGTAATAAAAAAAAAAAAACGACAAGGAACATGAACAGACACTTTTCAAAAGAAGGCATACAAATGGCCAACCAACATATGAAAAAATGCTTCACATCACTAATCATCACAGAAATGCAAATCAAAAACACAATGAGATGCCATCTCATACCAGTCAGAATGGCTATTATTAAAAAGTAAAAAAGAAAAAATCATATTTTGGGAGGCTGCAGAGAAAAGAGAATGCTTATACACTGTTGGTGGGAATGTAAATTAGCGCAGCCACTGCGGAAAGCAATCTGGAGATTTCCAAAGAACTTAAAGCAGAGCTACAATTTGACCCAGTGATCCTATTACTGGGTATATACTCAAAGGAAAATAAGTCATTCTACCAAAAGAACACAATCATATGTTGTACTATTCACAATAGCAAAGATATGGAATCAACTTAGGTGCACATAAATGGGTAGATTGGATAAAGATAATGTGGCACATATATACTGGGGAATACTACACAGCCATAAAAAAGAACAAAATTGGCTGGGCGCAGGTGGCTCACGCCTGTAATCCTAGCACTTTGGGAGGCCGAGGTGGGCAGATCACGAGGTCAGGAGATCGGGACCATCCTGGCTAACACAGTGAAACCCTGTCTCTACTAAAAATACAAAAAAAATTAGCCATGCATGGTGGTGGGCACCTGTAGTCCCAGCTATTCGGGAGGCTGAGGCAGGAGAATGGCATGAACCTGGGAGGCACAGCTTGCAGTGAGCCAAAATCATGCCACTGCACTCCAGCCTGGGTGACAGAGCGAGACTCCGTCTCAAAAAAAAAAAAAAAGAACAACAAAAAAATAACAAAATTGTACCCTTTGCAGCAATATAGATGCAGCTGGAGGTCATTATCCTGAGCAAACTAATGCAGGAACAGAAAAGCAAATACCACATATTCTCACTTCCAAGTGAGCCAAACACTGAGCACACATAGGCATGTGCTCAGTGCAACAATGGACACTGCAGACAACTAGAGGCAGGAAGGAGGGATGGGAGAGTGGGTTGAGAAACTGCCTATTGGGTACAAATCCTGGCATTATACAATATATTCATGTAATAAACCTGCACATGTACTCTTTGTATCTAAAATAAAAGTTGAAATTTTTTAAAAAGATTACTTAATTCTTTAGGTAACAGTTAATATGAAGCAAAACAAAAATACTGTCATTTTACTTTCCAAGGCATTTGTGTTGGTGGTTTTCTTAATTTAGTATTTTATAAAGAGTGCTAAACCATATTTGTTAATATTTTCATTGAATGTCAGCAGATCCGCAGTAGATCTGTAACTGGTCGGTGTCAATACAAAGAAAATAATTTTGGAACAGTTATCTTCTGTTCCTTGTGTGTGCTAATAGCTTTATTTCATCTTAGTATGGCAGTTTTAGAATATTAGAAAAGAGATAATTGACTGTTACAAAGAATACATAACACTTCGTCAGAATAGAAAATGAGAAGGGAAACCCTCTATAATTCAAAACCTTAGTACTGTATTAACTTGCTGCACACATATGACTAAGTGGTAGAAGGAACTCTCAGGACCATGATGGTCTAACTTATTTACTCTTTCTCTTTTTTGAAGGGGAGAATAATAATGACCACTTGATATCATGTGGAAGAAAACCTTCCACTGGCCCCCTTCCTTGGGTTTCTATACCTTAGAGAGTTATCTGCCCATCTGTGATGGCCATACTTCTCAGCTTCAGACAACGTAATGCCAGGGGAGAATCTCAGTGGAGTCCCATTAAGCACCCAGTGGCCCTGCAATTGGCACCTTCATTCATCACATTCTGTGGTTGCCTGCTTTGTCTTGATCAGCTGCCATTGTGAGACTGGGAAGACAAGGTTCTGTGGCGATGAAGCAGCTTTGCATAGGGCCACTTTTGTGTTGACTGAGGAGGATGGAGAGGAGGATGAGATAAAGTGCTGAAATATGAAAAGATGCTGAAGCAATTCTCCATGAGAAATATATTTTCAAGTTATTAGAGATTCCAGCAACTGGGCTTATTTGCATTCGCTTTTTATTTACCAAAGACCTTGGTTATATAATAAAAAGAAATTATTTTATATACCAAAATAGCATATCTGCATTCTAACTGCAAATCTGTTTGATATTGACAGATATATTTTAACCTCCTCTTGCAAGTAAGATTGTACCAGTAACAACTGAGGGCATATTAATGGGAAGTGAGGTGTAATGGATTCTCTCTCCATCTTCTCTGGGTAGCATCCATCTCCTCCCTGCAAAGTGACAAGGTAAGGTCATCTTAAACAGTGCCTTATTGCAAATAATTTCGTTTCATTAAATTACCAGAGAGATTCTGAAACTGCTTTTTGTTTCTTCTTTAGTGTATGGAAAACAAATCAATGTCAGAATACTTTTTGTTGCTATGACAGACTGAGCAGATGTGAGAAATCCTTCTCAATTTCAACATATAAATTTAGAAAGAAAATATAACAACAAAAGCAACAAACCCTGAAATATATACTTGAACTCCCCAAAAAAGGGGAATCATTGGAAAATAAATGAAGAGGAAATTAAAACTCAGGGCAATGAATAACATGGGATGTAAGGGCCTGACAAGGCAATAAGGATTAGTAGTGGGCACTATGTCTGCAGGTAAACAACATGAAGGAACACATGACTTGAACTAGTCAGGTAAAGCAATAAATGGTAGAGTTTGCATAAATGTTGCAGGCACAAAAATATCTGACAGACCATAGGAGTAACAACTAGGCAACATATAAAAGAGTAGGTAAGTCTGAAAACAAACTAAAGAGGAAACTTTAAGAATAGTAAAATTTACAGAAACTGAAGTTTTAACAATGCGACTAAAAGATTAATCAGAAGAAATCAATGAATAATAATTACTGAATTGGAAGATTAAAGAGAAAAACACCAAGAGATAAATCAGAGATGAAAAATATGAAACATGCATAGAGAATAAAATAAAAGAATTCCGTTGATAAATGCTGATAAAATTCCAGGGAAAAAGAAAAAAAAAGAATTAGGTCAAGGGAGGTGCTAACAGAGATAATGGCTCAGACCATCCCAGAACTGAAGATGGGTCTCAGGTTGAAGGAGTATATCAAGACCTAATGGGAAAAGCAAAAATAAATTATACCTAGAAAACCCAAAGCAACATTGCAGAATATCAAACAAACAAACAAATCAAAACAAAATTTAGTTTAAACCAGACAGAAAAAAACAGAGAACATATACAGGCATGAAAGTTAGACTGGCAGCTGATTTCTCAGTAGCTATACTGAATATTACAAAACAGTGAAATAGTAGTTTCTATGTTCTGAAGCAAAATCACTATCAACCTATAATTCTATGCAGCTAAACTATAACCTGAGAATTAAGGTAAAATTAAGATATTTTTTGGTCATATGAAGACTAAGAGGATATGTTTCAGAGGCATAAGTCACATTAATATAGGTGTTAGCCTCTTGTTGGTGCTAATATCTTTGTTTGCAAGTTTTAATATTGAGAGATGCTGAATAACAAGAGTGGATGGAGATGTATTTGGTGGACTGGGGCTGACCATCCATTTCTCTGTCCTTCTGGTGTGACTTGCTGAATGAGAACTGTGTAGCATCATAAAACCACGGTTCCCAGGCTCCTTGCAGTGAAATTCCAGCATGATTCAGAAACAATCAGATGTGCTCATTGCAGGATCAGGATATGCTGGTTTTGCTCCTTTTGGCAAGCAAAGTTATAGAACATTCTTCCTCTTTCTGGAATTTTGGCAGAGGCCTCAGGGACCATGTGCTACTTTTTCATGCATAATGAAAGGCAGGGTGGAGAGCATCTTTTTTTTTTTTTTTTTAGTGTAGATTGGAACAATTTGGCTTAGATCTTGAGACACTGATAGCAGAATTACAGTGATTTTCTGATTATGGTGGTTCCTAGTGTATGGTCCTTTCCTTATTGTAGTGACAAATTATAGCTATGAAAGGGTGGTTCTGAAACAAGTGACTTCCTGGTTATAGAAGAGGTAGCCACTTTTTGTAACCCAGTTCTGAAGTGTGGCCATAAAATATGCTGCAATGCCTTGCCCAGATTCCTTTCATTTGGCCAGTACGCCCATGCCCCAGGGCCTATTAGTGTTGGCTACTAACAGCTCATAACTGCTCTTCCTCTCTGAAGAAATGCCCTGAGATGATGGTATGCAGATCACCTGGAAAGTTATGCACCATCCTCCAGGGACAGCCTTCAGCCAATGTCTGAATGATAAGAGGGTATAAAAAGCCAGTCTTCTTATCTCAAGGGTAGCCGACTCTGTGGGGGTGACTTGTGCTTAGAGCTCTCTTGTAAGATCAGGTTGAAAACAGTCTCCAGCTGAAACTTTATTTTCACTTCATTTGTGTTTCCCTCCCCTAAGCTGCTTTCTTTCCTCTCCTTCTCCACTCCCTGAATAAATTTTGAACAAGAATCCTTTTCTCAGGCTCTGCTTCTAGGGAACCACATCTTGGATAGTTGTGCCAGGAGTGGGCCTATGAAACAGACCATAAGGGTAGGATTTGACTTCTTTCAGCTGGATTGCAAAAAGGATCCAGTTACTGGTGGTAGGTGGAATATTAATAGTGACTAGCATGTTGGACGAGTAAGATTGCTAAGACTTTCCCCTGTGGTGAGCTGGGATGGGATACAGATGAAAGAAGATACACAAGACAGTATAATTTCTTGAGCATTTGAGAAGATTGGGGAAATCATAACTATAAGGACTATGGAGTTGGATGTCTGCTGCTAATCGCAAATGATTTGTTGAAAAGAGAAAATAACAGCCTTACATATATTAACAACTTAAAGTTTAGAGTGACATTCAAAGGACCTTTTTTTTTTTTGAGATGGAGTCTCGCTGTCACCCAGGCTGGAATGCAGTGGCGCGATCTCGGCTCACTGCAAGCTCTACCTCCCAGGTTCACACCATTCTCCTGCCTCAGCCTCCTGAGTAGCTGGGACTACAGGCGCCCACCACCACGCCCGGCTAATTTTTGTATTTTTAGTAGAGACGGGGTTTCACCGTGTTAGCCAGGATGGTCTCGATCTCCTGACCTCGTGATCTGCCCACCTCGGCCTCCCGAAGTGCTGGGATTACAGGCGTGAGCCACCGCGCCAGGCCAGGACCTTTTTGAAAGTATTTCATGAAACTCTCATCTCCCACAGCCAGAGGGCCAACAGAGCTGATGATTTAGGCCCAGGACTTAATTGTAGAAGTGGAAGAGGCTTCAAGGGAGGCTGAATTTTCAGTGTTGGTAAGTCTCCCATGCTGAAGTGAGGACACTGCCAGGAGAGGAGTGGAACCCTGAAACTTGAGACCTAAGGTGATGCATTTGAGAACTTTGAATCCAGCTTGCCTTGAATCTTTTGCAGAGTGGTTCATTCTCTCATGTTCCAGAATAGAAGTCTCAAAAACAATGCTTGTCAAAAAGCAATCTGCCCTCATATTCATCACTGACCAACAAAACCATAGCAAGTCAAATCTCAGCTTATCTTGATGAGGGATGTGATGGGACTGTCAAAGGAGGAAATATTGTAGGACAAAGGAACTGCAGAACATGGTTACCTTGTGTTGGATGAGACTGTCTCGAGGGCTCCTGCTAAACCAAGGAAAGTTTGTCAATAGGGAGCATTCTATGTGACACAGTTTTTAACACTCAGGCATGAGCAGTGGTAATACTTTCTAGATTGGCACCCAGAAGCCTGGAAGGTATGACCTGCAATCAAAGAAGAGGCAAAGAGCTGTTGTGGCCAATTGAGAAGGAAGGGATAGGTTCAGAGAATTGGGAATGCTAATATTTTCCTAAGGAAGACCTAGAGGACATTCTGCTCACCAAGTCAGTAAGAATCTACTGTGAAATGGGACATGAGGATCGTTGGTTACATCAGTAATGGCTGTTTTCTCTGTTAGAGAGAATGGCTGGAGCTGTTATAGAAAGAACTAAGCTCCTGACTCGCAACACAAATGGTAGAATTCTAGAATAGCAGAGGATAGGCACTAAACCATCAGATGCAATGAGGAGCACCTGAAATATATTTTAGTATTCTCTTGATAATTACTGAGTACAGTAGGAAAAGGGAAAATCACAAGTCACACTTGTCTATTAAAATGCAAAAATATTAAACAAATATTAATACATCGAATCTAGCAATATATATATAAATCAATGTGTGTATGTATGTGTACATATACATATGCACAACAAATTGAGCTTATTCCCCAAGAAGGTGTTTAACACTAGAAAATTAATGTAATTTGCCACAATAAAAGAATAAAAAAGTAAAATCATGTCATTATTTCTGATACAGAAAAAAAATTTATAAAATACAAGAAGTATTTAAGATTAAAAAGGAACAGCAAAACCTCAAACAAAAATCAAGTACAAAGTGAAATTCCTTGATCTGTTAAAGGTAAACACCATAAATAATGGTGACATATCGAAAGCATTCCTTTTAACAACAGGAAAAAGGCAACAGTAACTGCTAACGTCACTTTGTTTAACATTTCCCTGGAATTTCTATTCAGTGCAATAAAAAAAAAACGGGTTAAAAATAAAAAATATTATGTACTGATGATATGTGTGTGTAGTTAGAAAATCCCAAAGATTTGTAGCTCTATTTTAGAAGTTATGAGCTGGTCAATTTTCTTGGATGCAAAATAAATGTACCAAAAGCAATTGCATTTCTATATAGCAGCAACAAACAGGTGGTAAAGGTAAAAAATACGGCTCAATACAAACGTAGAAAGAAAGTGTAAGCAATCATAGGGAGGTCTGAAAACTTCCAGACACAGCCCTAGGGTTCTTTTTCAGTTGCACAGCTTATGTCAGCTTCAGATAATCAATCACCAAGATATGCACAGGCTATCCTAGTTTTAGGGGAGCCCAGGAAAAAAATACGTAGAGAGGGCCGGGCGCGGTGGCTCACGCTTGTAATCCCAGCACTTTGGGAGGCCGAGGCGGGCGGATCACGAGGTCAGGAGATCGAGACCACGGTGAAACCCTGTCTCTACTAAAAATACAAAAAAAAATTAGCCAGGCGTGGTGGCGGGCGCCTGTAGTCCCAGCTACTCGGAGAGGCTGAGGCAGGAGAATGGCGTGAACCCGGGAGGCGGAGCTTGGAGGGAGCCGGGATCGCCCCACTCCCCCCCACCTGGGTTGTAAGAGAACACCTCCTCTTCATAAAAAAAAAAAAAAAAAAAATGTAGAGAGGTCTTTCATATACTCTGAGCCACACAGCTAAAGCCAGGCTGTAAAATTGGTCAAACTAGGTGCAAACCAGTAATTTATATATTTTTAAACTAAGTAAGCAAGTTAGTACAGAGTCCTTCCAAAAGAGTTTCAGATTTTAAACAGCATAATATAAATCGTTAACTAGTATACCTAATCCTACTTTGGCCAAGGGTCATACCAGACTTCCATGCATCCCTGCAGATAAGCATAGTGCTGTTTCAGTACAGCTGCAAGATAACCCTATTTTCACCAAGTGTTACATCTATTTTATATGAAAACATCTGAAACAAAAGTTACACATTAACCTTTGTTCATTCTGCATGTTGGATAGAGAAATATTTATTACAGTACTCTCTGAGCTTGCCTGTATTTTTTTGTTTGGTTTGGTTTGGTTT
>NW_026652313.1:665537-711010 GCF_009828535.3 Hylobates moloch
GCCACCATACCTGCCGGGTCTGACCTGCAGACCCTGGTGGAGCGACAGATGAAAAAATGTACGCAGACACAAGATTTTCTACCTGGGCCTGTGGCTAGGGGACCAGGCTGCTCACAGACACCGAGGAGGGTGCCATAAAGAGTCATAGCAGCCACAGCCCTGACAAGCCGGCACTGTGGGCATTTATTTAGTACAGATTTAATGACAAAAGCTTTGAGTCAACACAACTCGTGGGTAATTAACATGGTGACGCCCTCCCCCACCACCCCACCATTCCCCAGAGAGCAGTCCTGTGTGCGGATGATTAAAGGCCAGGTTCCAAGGCCTAAGCAAACTAACTTATCTAAATCAATTCCCTTGCACTTCCTTGTTATCTACCCTGAGAGAATTCAGCTGCCTTCAGCCAAATCCTCTTTTGAAGCTTTTGCAAAACCTCCTGGCCTTCCAATAAGGCTTGCATCTTTTTCCTATAATTTCTCCCACGAGCCTGACTAATCTTCTACGTCTACCTGTTTTCTGTTTTTTTTTTTTTTTTTTTTTTTTTTTGCATCAGGTTTTGCTGATTGAAGAGCACAGATGTGTGCAGCAACAGGTTTGTCTGGCGCAGAAGTCACTGCTCATGTTCTGGCTTTGCATCCTAGAATTAGTAAATAACATAAGACAAACATGAGTATAATCAGTAACATTCTTTTCCAATCAAGGAGTGACACCCCCCGCCCCCGCCCCAGGAGTGGGGGTTTATCCAAGAGAGATGTTCTCACACATCCTTCCATATGATTGTTTGTTGGGTGTGTAGATCTACGGCATTTAGGGATTCCAAAATTTTAGTTTTAAGTTGCCTTATTTCTGCTGTTAAATTATCATGTAAGGTTCCCCAGAGGTGTTGTTTCACTTCATCCCAGCTATGTAACAATTGATTCCAAGAGAAGTGACACAGATATGCTTATGCTCCCCGTCACAGTTTAATTGCTGTCGAAATGACAATGCATCTTGTTACTCCCCCACATATTCCAAGGAAGCTTGAGGGCTTGCAGACGTGCAAGAATCTTTTCATCTATACCCTGCTGTAAGAGAAGTTCATTAGACACATTTCTGGCCAAATTGTCTACAAAAGTAGCTGTTTGTACTGATTCAGTAATAGATGGCTATAGCAACACTAGCAGTTGCTGGGATGACTATGGCTGATACTATAAAGGCTATCAGTGTAACTGAATCTTTTGTGTCTGATCTGGGATAATGCATGTTCTAAGGTGGCAAGGGCAGAGGAACCTTGCCAATTGCATGTTAAATTGACTGGTAGGAAAGCCTCAAATTGTCTCCTCAATACCATGACACTAGTAATGTTTAAATTAGATATATTATAATTAGTGACACAAGAGGCGAACCAAGCCTGTCCCTGCACTTGGGTCACAAACGAGGAGTTTTGGGGTGTAATAGAAATATTGGCTCCCATAAGGAAAACACATGGATGGGTAGTGTAAATCAGGCACTGATCAGTGTGATTATGAAAAAAGGACATAGTATTATTGTGACTGGATTATGATATGTCCCATGCCAGGTGTTAAGGGAGGTGCCAAGATGTCCCAGGTGCCATAAAGTGTCCTGGGGTGGCATGGACCTTACATGGGGTCTGGGATATCCCATTCCCCTATCGGTCCAAATTATAGGGGAATGGGACGTGGCTATGAAACTGTCATTGATGCCATGATAGATGTGGACATCAGTACAATCGCCCTGCAAATGGCTGTGAGGGCTCCAGTCTAAGATGTTATAATTGCCTCACTGGGGGCTGTGGGCTTGTCCTCATGACAGACCTCCCAGCTAAAGTGGAATCTATTACTTTCCTGACTTTGTTCTTTAGCACAGGGAGGAATGTTTGGGAAAGTGGCATTAATTGCGTTGCCTGGTTTGAGGCTACCTGCAACTAAGACTGTTAAGGCATTTCCTTTGCCATGATGTAGCCATAATTGTGTTTGGGCAGGTACACAGTAAGGGTTAGAACTTTTATAACGAACACAGTGCGAAGATAGTGGAGTGATATGTACTGTTACCTGGCACCTTAGTCCAATGTGTACCATTAATGAGGGACCCCAATGGGGGTAAATCTATCCCTCCCAGCCAAGCAGTTATGTTATTAGAGGCTGGGAAAGGGGTATCTGCCTAAGTAACAGGGCAGATAAAAGGAGGATTTAGAAGATGGGCTTAATAGAGTGTAGCAGGTACAGGTTGCAGGCAAAGTGAGAGAATAAAAAAGGTCCTACAGGAGTTGCAATGTACAACAGAAAGCATAGCAAGGAACAAATTATCTGGAGTGAATGGTGTCTGTGTCTGGAGCAGGATTCTCTCAGCCTCCTAAGTCATCTTCTTCAGCATCCCCCAGGTGATGTTTGGGGCTTGTGTCATCCGCGGAAGCCACATTGTCCGGGGCTGTGGGTCTTGTAGGGTTAACTCCTTCATTTCTGGTACTGGGTTGGGTCCTAGCCACGCCATGTTATGGTTTGACGCATTGTGCTGGAATCCAAAGAGGACCTGAGGGGGTGTGAACACAAGGATATCCTCTTCCCTTTTAGCAAATCATTTGGACCACACCATACATTGCTATTTACATCCTTCCATGAAACTGCAGGTTTTATATCTTGAGAAGTTTTAGCAAAGTGCTTTTCTATGGCTGATTGAAATGTATCATCTAAATCTTTAAAATTAAGGATAAATAAGGCTTGTGATAGTAGTGTTGCAGGGTCCTTACTCATATTCCCCCTTTTTTGTTTTCTGAGCATATTTTTAAGAGTGGAGTGGGCACGTTCTAATATGGCCTGTCCTTGGGGGCTATACGGGATGCCTCTGGAATGTTGGATGTTTCATGTGTGACAAAATTGTTGAAATTGTGAGCTGGCATAAGCCAGATCATTATCGGTTTTAATTTTTGTGGGCTGCCCCATAAATGCAAAAGTTAAGAGAAGATGTTTAATAACATATCGAGTGGACTCTCCAGGAAAAGCACGTATGCTAATTAGGTGAGAATTGGTATTAATGGATACATGCACATATCTTAGTTTTCCAAATTCAGGGATGTGTGTAACATCTGTTTGCCATAACTGATTCGGTTCTAGTCCTCTAGGGTTAACACCTGTTGAAGGAGAGGATGTGCCTGTGAGCTGGCAATCTGAGCATTGCAGGATAATTTGTTTAGCTAGTCATTGGGTAAGTTGAAATTGTTTAGTTAAGTTTCTCCAACTTTGGTGGAAAAATTGATGCTATTGGGTGGCTTGGTCAAGTAGTGACATCATAATTTACAGGCCTGCTTGATTCTTGCCATGAACTAGTAGGCCAGGCAGTGAGCTGTGGGCTCAAATGTGTGTAATAAAAATAGGATGTGTACATTGATCTAGCAACTGATGAAGTAGCAGAAAAAGTGCACACAGGGTGGGCTCAAGAGTGGACGTAATGAGGGCTGGTTTAAGGTTCTGCAATAAATAAACAGAGTAAGCAGGGTCACTAACAATGTTGATCGGCTGAGCGAAAAAAGTTTCCAGGGCCAATATTAAGGCTCCAACCTCAGCTCTCTGAGAGCTAGTAAATCCAGAACGAATGAGGTAATTATGTGGTTTCCACCAGATAGCCGCTTTTCCATGTTTACCAGAGCCATCAGTAAAAAGCATTAAAGTGTTAGGTATGGGAGAGTGAACTTCTTTTGTAGGCACAACTACAGGAGTACAAGATAAGAACTGAAGTAGTTTATCAGCAGGAAGGGCATGCTCTATATGGCCTATGTAATCAGAGAGTGCTATCTGAAAATCTAGAGATAGGGGCAATACTGCTTCAAATTGCTTCTTGCTTAAAGGAATTCTGATGACATCAGGGTCATAACCTAGCAACTGATTGCATCATCTGTGGCCTGAATAGATGACTTTACTAACTAGCTGGATATAGGGAGATAGAGTTTCAGTTCCTGTATATGAGCAAATAACCCATTCTAGGAAGTGTCGCCCTGGGGCCTCCATCCTATTAATCCTGTTGGGGAATGTTTAGTAGGAAAAACAAACAATTGAACTGAATATTTTGGATCTATGAGATCTAGTTGCCTCTGAGAAATAGCTTGCTCTGTTTCCTCAATTTCTCTTTTTGCTGCAGGAGTTAAATACCTGGGAAAGTCTAGGGCTGTATTGCTTTTAGGATAGAAAACAGATTTTGCAACTTATCAGTAGTTATGCCCAAGGTGGGATGAAGCCAGTTAATATCGCCTAGTAATTTTTGATAATAATTTAAGTTATGTAAGTTGCTAGTATTTAACCTTTTGAGGTCTTACTGACTGGGAATATCTTAGTATGTATCCAAGATATTTCCGAGGAGAGGACATTTGTACTTTTTCAGGTGCTATGATTAAACCTCTTAACTGTATATTCTTTATGACAGAGGCATACAAACTTAAAAGTACTGGCTCTGTTGGGGCTGCCAGTAAAATATCATCCATCAAATGAATAATCTTGCAATTAGAAAATTCTTTTCTACTGGGGAGCAAAGCCTGGTTTACATGATACTGACACATGGTAGGACTGTTTAGCATTCTTTGAGGAAGCACTTTCCAATGAAATTGGTGAGCTGGCCTTTCATTATTGATAGCTGGTATTGTAAATGCAAATTTTTCTCTGTCGTGTGCAAGGGGAATAGTATAAAAGCAGTCTTTTAAGTCAATAATGACTATAGGCCAATCTTGAGGAAGGGCCCATCGTGGGGGAAGGGAGGCCCTGTTGAAGGGTCTCCACAGGTTGCAAATTAGCATTGACAGCCCATAAGTCATGCAAAAGCCTCCACTTGCCAGACCTTTTGGGAATGATGGAAATGGGCAGATTCCAAGGGCTGTTTGATGGTTCTATATGGCCAGCTTTGAATTGCTCCTCAACTAATTCATGGCCTCATAATTTCTCTCCCTTTAAAGGCTACTGTTCTACCCAAATTGGATCTTGAGAGAGCCAGGTCAGGGTTAGGGGAGGGATAATAACAGTGGCCATTATTAGAAGGAGGTCTGCAGAATGACCTCAATTAACCCTCTTGTAAATGGGCCAGCGGCTCCATTTTTTCTAATGCTTTTTCTTATCTCTTTATAAGTGTCAAAAGAAATGGATTCATATACCTGATTGCCTTGTGATCTTGCATTTCCAGGCAGGCTAAGAGCTCCCCTTCTAATGCCACTTGTCTAAGACAGGGTCCCATAGCTATAGCATATCCTTTGCTTTTTTCCAATTTATTGGAGAAGGGGGCTCAGGCAAAACCTTTGTTTTCTCTTTGCTATTTTTGCCTGGTAATGGCTGGGCTGAGGGAGAAGGAGGAGGCGGTAAGGTAGGTGATGGTTTTTTCTCCCTTCCCTTTTTAGGTTCCTCCACGTAGAGCAGGACCAAAGCAGCCCTAACTAAAAGCCCATAACGTTAGAGAGTTACTGGGACCCATTGCTCTTGTGCATGATGTTGTTTAAGATTTCTCCCCACTTGTTCCCAGAGCTCTATGTCTAGCATGCCTTCTTCTGGGAACCATGGATTATGGGAAACAACAGTTTGCATTGGGTCACTTAATTGAGCCTGCAAAACCGAGGCTCCACTAGCTTTAAGCAGCTGTTTCAATACTTTTATCTGTTGAGCTGATAACTGTTGTCCCATGATGAAACCCTAGCCTGAACAATTCCCTCTAACTTGGAAATCCCGAGCAGGCACCAATGACTTACTGACTGCGCAGTCTCTTCACCTTTGTTTTCGAGGATTCTGTTGTGATCCACTGCAGCATCCCTCACACAGGGCATCACCTGCCAGGTCTACCCCGCAGACCCTGGCTGAGTGACGGATTAAAAAATGTACACAAACATAGGTTTTTTGCCTGGGCCTGTGGCTAGGGGACCAGGCCACTCACAGACACTGAGGAGGGTGCCGTAAAGAGTCACAGCAGCCACAGCCCCGACAAGCCAGCGCTGCGGGCATTCATTTAGTACAGATTTAATGACAAAGACTTTGAGTTAACACAACGTGTGAGTAATTAACATGGTCGCACCCTCCCCCACCCCACCCAAGAAAGCAGTCCTGTGCATGATGATTAAAGGCCAGGTTCTGAGGCCTACGCAAACTAACTTATCTAGATCAGTTCCCTTACACTTCCTTGTTATCTGCTTTGAGAGAATTCAGCTGCCTTCAGCCAAATTCTCTTTCGAAGCTTTTGCAAAACCTCCCACCCTTCCAAGAAGGTTGGCATCTTTTTCTTATAATTTCTCCTACCACCCTGACTGATCTCTTACACACGCCTGGCTGCTTGCCTCTATTTTTAAAAACTCTTCAAAGTAAAGAATTAAATGATTGGCAGAATTTTGTTGTGGTTATTTACATGTGTGAAAGTTTGTCTTTTTATATAGAAATATATATATATATATATATAGAAAAACTATATAAGAAACAATACTTTTGTAATTTTAAAATTGTTTTTAAATAAAATATAATCACCATGCATATATAATAAACTTGGTTCATTTTTGACCTTTAATTATAGGCCAAGTACAATTAAGTTGATTTGTTTTTAAAGATTCCCCAACTTCTTTCTAGGTGTCCCTAAAGTGGATTGCAACACGTGTCATCCACTTCGGCCCCAGCTGGAGCTCCACACCAGGGAGCCCCCACCAGGAACAAAGCTGGGACAGGCCCCACATCAGGCACACACTAACAAAACCAGAAGCAGGGGGAAGGGCAGGGCAGAGTGAGGGCACCACAGGGGACCAAGAAGGGCTGTCCTCGGGGAAGGCCCAGGACCACCTGTTGGGGAGGAGGACTGCAGTCGTTTCTTATTCCTCAGTGTCCACCTTGCAACGGGGATAGCCATGAGTCAGCAGCTCCCCGGAAAGAGCAATATATTTAAAAAAGGAAAGTGAAGCCCACAGAGGGAAAACAAGGGTTTTTTTGAGCAAAGGGGGTTTTCTGAAGGTAACTTACTATTTTTTCTTTCCAACTCTGTGTCACCTATGACCTTTTCTGATGGAGATGTATTTTCTTTTTCCAAGCCTAAGTTTCCTTGTGTGCTGTGCGTGCTTCCTACCCACCCACCCTGAGCAGCCTGGCTGGGCAGGACTGGGTCTCCATGGGGACTGTCACCCTGGCCCTGGAGGTGCAGCTGCTGGCAGCAGCCTCAGCAGGCTGGGGTGGGATGCAGGAGAAAGCAGAGCTGGGAAGCCCTCTACCCCTGCCTTGCCCCTGGAGTCGCTGACTTGCTTCGTCCCATGTCCCATCCGCCGCCGCCAGGGCTGCTGACTGCTTAGCCAACAGCTCGCTCCCTTGCTCGCCTGCTCTTTTCCCCGCTGTTCCCATGCCAGCTTCTGCCCCTGGAACCAGAGAGGACAGGCCCAGGGCAGTGAAATAGCACATTCAGGAACTCTAGGGCACCCAGACCCCCACCCACTTGCCTCCTGAGGCCTCAGTGGGGAGGAGCAGGCAGGGGCCGGCCCCAAAGGCACAGATGAAGCCACCTAGTTTCAGCCCAGAAACCCGGAGAGGGGAACAGCCTGGAGTGGAGGAACCGATCTGCAGTGCAGCCATCCCCAAGGCTGAATCTTTAAGTGAAGGACCAAGCCAGGCCTCAGGGTGACTGTGATCAGGACTGAGGGGTGGACAAGGTGGCCCAAGTGTGGCTCCCAGACCCCGAGGCCCCACAGCCTCCCAGGTGCCTGTCATGATGACCCTCAGGTGGCAGTGACCCCGTCACTGTACAAGGCATTTTCTCCTGCTGAGCAGAAGGCATCATCCCTTGCAACTACGTCTTCCCACAAAGTCTTTCTCCCCTGGTACCAAAAAGAACCCTGTACTTCCTCCTCCTCCTCCCTCCTGCCAGTGCAGTGGCCTTGGTCTTGGAGAAGGTCTGGTCCCCGGGATGGGGCTCTCCTTTCCCTCCCCTAGCCCCGCCATCACCACTGGCCCTCTGCGAGGTTGGATACTTGAATGCCCCCTGCCCTGTGCCCTGGGCCTGGGCAAAGCTAGGAGGAGGAAACAGCACAACTCACAGTTTGAGCTGGGGGTAGTCTCGGCAAGGCTCCTGTCTGCACCCCTCCCTAACCTTCTCAAAAGAGGTGCACAGCTCTCAGGTGACTTGAAAACTCCTGGACAAATTCCATTCTAACTTCTTTTGACACATATACAAACCAACGGTTTAGAGATTCACTTGTGCAAACCCCTACTGTGTTTTTATCTTCCTGTTTAAAAGAGAAGTTTACTTAGCAATAATTATAAATAAATGAATATTCTTTAGTGAGGTGGAAAAAAAAGATTCCCCAACTTATGCTTCTTCCTCTGAATATGTAACTATATATTTTCAGCATATGATACCTTAACAGGAATCATGGTTACCATCAAGAGTTTCATTATATGATGAAAATTCACGGACACATAGAGGGGAACAACATACACCGGGGACTTTCAGAGGATGGAGGATGGGAGGAGGGAGAAGATCAGGAAAAAAAACTAATGGGTACTAGGCTTAATATCTGGGTGATGAAATAATTGGAACAACAAACCCTCACGACACAAGTTTGCCTATGTAACCAGCCTGCACTTGTACTCCTGAACTTAAAAGTTTAAAAAAAGAGTTCTGGAGGCCAAGGTGGGTGGATCATGAGGTCAGGAATTCAAGACCAGCCTGGCCAACATGGTGAAACCCCGTGTCTACTAAAAATACAAAAATTAGCTGGGCGTGGTGGTGTAAGTCTGTAATCCCAGCTACTTGGGAGGCTGAGGCAGGAGAATCGCTTGAACCTGGGAGGTGGAGGTTGCAGTGAGCCAACATCGTGCCACTGCACTCCAGCCTGGGTGACAAAGCAAGACTCCATCTCACAAAAAAAAAAAAAAAAAAAGAGTTCCATTATAATTTACACTAGTCAATTTACTGGAAAAGTAAAAATATGGTAAGAATGCTGAGATTATCAGTAGTTTCTATTTTCTAGTTATATTTTAGTTGCTTCCAAAGAAACTAAAATTTTACTCAAAAAGTTGTATTTCTGTGATCTTAGAAAATCACAGTGGTTATTCATTGCTTTGTTCATTCTAATCCATTGTATTATAAAAACGTAACTGCATAGTCTTTAGCTTAGATATTTGACTTTATGTACAGTCATGCACTGTACATGAGGGACATTTTGATCCCTCGTGTACACAGAGGGACATTTGATCAACAATAGACTGCATATATGACAAGGGTCCTATAAGGTTAGATTATTGTATTTTTACTTTATCTTTTCTGTGTTTAGATACACAAAAATTTACCATTGTGTTACAATTGCCTACAGTATTCAGTACAGTAACATCATGTACAGGTTTGTAGCCTAGGACCAATAGGCTATATACCATTTGTGAAAGTACAACTTATGATGTTTCCACAATGACAAAATCATCTAACCACGCATTTCTTAGAATGTATTCCTTTCATTAAGCAATGCATGCTGTGTATCTTAAAAGAAATAATTACTTAATTCCTACCAAGATTTTACAGATAGTCTCCAAATAAGACATCACCTTGGTTTGGCCAAAACTATCTATTCCAATATACTGAGTATCCTATTTAAAAAAAAAAAAAATCAATGAAGTCTCTTCGAAAGAATTTTTTTACTAAAGCATCAAATAAATCTCCAATCCTTCCATGGCATCTTCCTAACAGTATATCAAAAAATGACCTTTCATAATATTAGGAAAATTTTGTTCTTGGACTAATTTCGGGAGAACTCTTATCTTTCTTAGGAAATTAAGTGCTGCATTAATGTACCACTACTTTTTTTTTTTAAGGTAATAAAATGAACAAGTGGAGTGAAATGATTTGACCTGGTGCTTCAGTATCAGGGCAGTAGGGAGAATACTACTTGGGCTAAGGTCATCACTTAGCTCCCTGAGATGCACAGCAGGATAGGGTTGCTGTATTCCATGACAGCTAACACGGCGCCTTTTGTGGAGCAGGTAGTCAACACTGGTTCTTCCTATCTAATATAGAGAAATGTTCAGGAGTAACATTGGTCTCAATTGAATCAATGTGTTTGATCATTAATGTTTGGGACGTATTTCATTTTATGCCAAGAATGCAGTAACATGTTACAAATACAAAATTATTATTATTTGAGTTACCTAGTTTGATCTGTGTATTTTAATCAGTTTTCAAAGCCAGTGCCTTTCTCTGTGTGGACAAGATTTCAGAGTTTATCATGCACAAAGTTTCTTCTAAAAGCTGAATATAATTTTAGACCTTAAAGATTTCAACATATGGAAACAAATTAGGCATCTTCAACACATTTGTGAGACCTAAGTAAATCCACATCTAAATTCGTACAGTGTTTTGATATCTTTATCCTTCTTGATTGAATTAAGACTATTTTCTACTAAGCCTGAAAAAACCTGGAGGGAATGAAAGTAGCAAGTTTGTACAATGACTTTAATAGAACTTAGTAGTTAAAATGTGCTTTATCATTTAATGTTTAATCTTAAAATGTAATAACAATAGAAAACTTGGCTATGTGATAGAATGTGAGAAACTTTAGCAAAATGTTTGCTATTACTTCACAGTAAATACTGTGCTGAAAATCAGTAAGAGTCCTCCTTGCCTGCAAATCACACTACCACCACCATCATCACTGCCACAATGATAAAACCCAATGCTTAACTCTTGCTGCTTCCATTTTATCAGTGGAAAATAAAAGCGAAATATTCTTTATACCAGCTTTCTTAGGTTTCTGTTCCTTGAAAAATCGTGTTCCATAAATTTTCAGAATCTCCGGGACAAGATCAGAATTTTTTCTTAAAATTCTATATACAATTCTTTTTCTGTAATTTTTTTTTTTTTTTGAGACAAGAGTTTTGCTCTTGTTGCCCAGGCTGGAGCACAGTGGTATGATCTCGACTCACTGCAACCTCTGCTTCCTGGGTTCAAGTGATTCTACTGCCTCAGCCTCCCAAGTAGCTGGGATTACAGGCACCTGCCACCACACCCAGCTATTGTTTTGTATTTTTAGTAGAGGCAGGGTTTCATCACGTTGACCAGGCTGATCTCGAACTCCTGACCTCAGGTGATCCACCTGCCTTGGCCTCCCAAAGTTCAGGGCTTATAGGCGTAAGCCACTGCACCTGGCCTCTTTATTTAAATTCTATTGTAGATTGAAAGCAAAATTTATGAACTTCCCTTAAAAAAAAAAAAAGGCCACACTATTCCAAAAGGAAGACTTTAAAATGTTTCAATTTTATAAAACGTCTGATGTTCGAACTTTTAAACATGTTTAATTTTCATAATATCCAGCAGCTATGAAAGATACAGTATGATAAGGACTGCAATACATTCACTCCACTGGTTTTGCCATTAAAAAGTGGAAACTAATTAAGCATAAACTTTCCAGTTGTTTATGTTTATTATAGGATAATTCAACATAAGACCTTATCCCAGATAAAATTATTCAATGTAACTAAACTAAACATTTTGATTGACACACATCACATACACATGCATAGAAGGCATAAAAGGCCACCCTGTACCCTAAAAACTACGTGTGTGCCTGTGCAATTGTCTGTTCGTTGTCTCATAGGTATGAGTATCTCTTTTCTCACTAGCAGCTTTGATTACAAACTGCATTAAACCAATTTGATCATTCAGAATTTTGACATTATTTTAATATATATTGGTAACCTCCATCAGTTAATGGTCATTGTGGGCCACAGTTGCCACTAACCTTGCTTACAGGTGAGATACAACGACACCTGTTAGCTCAGGTTTACATATATCACATATGTAAACATTTATTACCAAACAGGCAAAAAAATGTCACAGAACTTTTAATTTCATTGAAGTCCCAGCTTACTGTCATTCTAGGCATTCTGTCAAGCACCATAAATGAAAAGTTCATTTAAGATAGTTGTTACAATATGCCAGCAGCATTATTTAGCCAAACTTAAGTCAGAGCAGGCAACATAATCTTTTGAAAACGGCTACGCAAAAGACTTAATCTTTAGGTCTGAAAAATACCTCTGAAGGGTATTGACTGTTAGCCTATCTCCATAGTTCTCTTTTCTTCTTATAATAATTAAGGTGCCTGTGTAACATTTCTAATTGACTCACATCTTAAACACCACTTAAGCAATGGATAAAAAAGTCTTACATCCTTATGTTAAATAACAAACCTTTTAATACTTGAGAGAAAGAAGGCTTAAACACTCATAGTAACCATCTCTAGAATGTGAGCTTCTAATTGGAGGTTTTCAAATGCTAACTACTCTGAATCTAAATGAAAACTTACTGCATATTTATATCACATTGTCTATTCTTAGATATTTTAAAGTTTCATACAATAAAAGTCACTTATAAAAGATTATTATGAATGATAACTACCAAAATCAGAAATCATTTTACATTTCAGTAAGCAAGGCAAAAAGTAATCTTACGACATGTTGTCATTGCAGTTAATATTATATTAATACAGATTAGAAATGCATGTGTTCACATAAAATAAACCAAAATGTCATTTCCTTAACTCTGATGCAACAATTATTTTGAATTCCAGATACGTTCCAAGTTCATGTCTAATAAAATTAACTTTTTATTATGAGAATGATCACCAAGCCTCAGTCATTGTGGTCTCAAAATTTCATCTGGTGATTCTAAACTTGGAGTTAGGGGGAAAACAAAACATGATGTGAAGTGATTACAGCAATTAAACTAATTAACATGTCCATCATCTCACATAGTTATCTGTGTATGTGAGGTGAGAACATTTAAGATCTATGCTCTTAGCAAATTTTGAGGGTATACAATAAAGTTTTATTAACTATAGTCACCATGCTGTACATTAGATTTCTAGAACTTATGCTGATTCCATAAGATTAGAATATTATATTTTTGTGGTATCTTTTCTCTGTTTTGATATGCTGAGATACACAAATACTTCCCATTGGATGACAATAGCCTACAGTATTCAGTACAGTGACATGCTGTGCCGGTTTATAGCTTTGGAGCAACAGGCTATACCATGCAGCCTAGGTGTGTAGTAGGCCATACCATCTGAATTAATGTAAGTACACTCTGATGTTCATGCAATGACAAAATCACGTACAATGCATTTCTCAGAAAGTATTTATACATTGCTTTTGTACCGTGGCTTGTGACTAATACTGCAATGAACATGAAAGTGCAGCTATCTCTTTGAAATACTAATTTCTTTTCCTTTGGATATATATCCAGACATGAGGTTGCTGAATCATATGGTAATTGTATCTTTAATTTTTTAAGGAACCTCCATACTGTTTTCTGTAATGGCTGTACTAGTTTACATTCTCACTAGCAGTGTTCAAGAGTTGCCTCTTCTCCACACACCTGACTCCTTAGCAGTTTGAAATAATCATTCCTGCTCATGCCTCTTGCAGCTGTCTCACCTCCACATGAATAGACCTGGCACTACCTCTCACCAACACTTGTTATCTCTTGTCCAAATAGTAGCCAATCTAACATGTATGAGATGACATGTCATTGTGGTTTTGATTGCATTTCCCTGATGATTAGTGATGTTGAGCATTTTTTTTTTTTCTTTTTTTTTCGAGACAGAGTTTCGCTCTTGTTGCCCAGGCTAGAGAGCAATGGTGCTATCTCGGCTCACCGCAACCTCCACCTCCCGGTTTCGAGTGATTCTCCTGCCTCAGCCTCACGAGTAGCTGGGATTACAGGCATGCACCACCACGCCTGGCTAATTTTGTATTTTTCGTAGAGGCGGGGTTTCTCCATGTTGGTCAGGCTGGTCTTGAACTCCCGACCTCAGGTGATCTGCCTGCCTCAGCCTCCCAAAGTGTTGGGATTACAGGCGTGAACCACTACACCTGGCCAAGCATTTTTCTTAAAAATATATCTGTTGGCGAGAATTCATCTATTTCTTATGTTTCCATATTATTTTTTGGTGTCCATTCCAAAATGTCTTATTTTATCATTAGTTATTTTTTCTCCTTCCTTATATCTTCTCCCTGAATTTGAGTTTCTAGAAGACAGGGCTTAAATGTTATTTGTATTTCCTTCCCACTCAGAGCTCAAGAATAGGCTTTGCCCCCTAAACATGTTCAACAAAAAATTGGTAATTTATATTGATAGAGCACACAGGTATGTGTCAAAGAAAAGAATGGTTCTTTCTCCATGCATGAAAGTTTGCAGTCCCCTCTGCTTTCACAAATTCATACCATTTGGCCATGTCTTTCTGACAAATCTCATTTTAAACCCAAAATGTAGAGTTGTATCTGTCACATAGTAAACTTGCAATAAATGACTGTTAAATATTTGGAAAAATAAACTCTGGAACAGTCATGTGTCACTTAATGAGGATGATACTTTCTGAAACATGCATTGTTAGGTGATTTTTGTCATTGTGTCAACATCACAGGGCGTATTTACACAAACCCAGATGTACTACACACCTAGGCTACCTGGTAGCCTATTGTTCGTAGGCTATAAACCTGCACAGCATGCTACTGTACTGAATACCGTAGGCAATTGTCACACAATGGGAAGTATTTGTATATCTAAACATATCAAAACATAGAAAAGGTACATTAAAAATACGGTAGTCTAATCTTATGGGACTAGTGTTGTATATGTGGTCCATCATTGACTAAACCTTCATTATGCGAAGTTGATTATGTGAAGTCTTCATTGACTAAAACTTCATTGACTGAAATACAGCATTTAACTGTATTTATTATTTTTCATCTTTACCCAATATTTGGAACTATTTAAAATTATGTTTCCCCTTGTATTTCAAATATACCCACAGGAAGTCTATATAAATCCTGAATGAAAGAATAGGTTTAAGAATAAAACATAGTTAATAAATAAAAATACTCTTTAGGAGGCTGTATGGGTCTGAAGTGTAGATTTTTGGGTAAGTAAAATTTTGATATACTGTTACATTTCCAAAAATAGTTAGGAGAGTACATAGAAATCTGTATGCCCTTTACCCAAATGCCTCAGTTATTAATATTATGTCATATTTACATGCATACTCTCAGTAATATACAATATTCTGTTTTTGTTTTTGAGATGTAGTCTTGCTCTTGTCACCCAGGCTGGAGTGCAGGGGCATGGTCTTGGCTCACTGTAACCTCCGCCTCCTGGGTTCAAGCGATTCTCCTGCCTCAGCCTCCCAAGTAGCTGGGATTACAGGTGCCCACCACCATGCCTGGCTAATTTTTTGTATTTTTAGTAGAGACATGGTTTCACCATGTCGGCCAGGTTGGTCTCAAACTCCTGACCTCAGGTGATCTGTGTGTCTCGGCCTCCCAAAGTGCTGGGATTACAGACGTGAACCACTGTGCCCAGACAGTAATATACAATATTCTGTTCTCATTAAACTTTCACCTATTGGTGTTTCTCATCTGAATCAATTATTACTATGAAAATTGCCCAGTGGCTATTTGTTAATTTGGGTAATTCTATCATTCTTTCTATATTTATTAGTAGAGCTCTAAGATAAAGCATTTTTTCTTTATTATTTATATCAGTATGGATTCATGGATTTTTATTTTATTTGATGAGTTCTGATTCATTTATGTTCTTAGTTAATTTGATTCTCAAATTGGCTTAATTCGGCCAGTTAAACTCTCTCCAAATTGTCTTCTGGATCCTTTTCACAGGTCCCCATCATTCCTGAGAATTTCCTTATTTCTTGGCACAAGTTGGCCAAGGTTAATCTTGTACTTTTCCTGCCCCAACTCTGAATCGGCCGTTTCTTTAAGAATACTTGGTTCCTTTTTAGTGGATAATCATATTTAGAAATTGTTTTGTGGTTATTAATCAGTCGTCCATTCAAAAATCTTACATTTATTTTAGCATTGCTATACATGATTGATCTCACATTTACACTGCTTGCACATTTCTTAATGAGAGACAGCCTCTAAGAAAAGCTTAAAAATATTCCATGTAATTATTAAAATTTAAAATAATTGGTAAAATAAGAATATTTTATATTTAAAAGTCTTATAGATTCTGATTAGCTTAATAATACTCATTTTTGTGTGTGTGTATCATGGCTAACTTATTGAGGGGGAAAATGGTATCTTTTTTTCCCAAAATATTCAGGCCATTGTACATTTAGAAAATAAAGATATAGGATAGTTAAATATATAATTTTTGCTTTTAATGTCATTGCTAGTTCCAATTTATTCTACATTAATAAATGCAAAACAATTTACCGACTTAATAAAAATATACCTTTGATAATGAAAATTGACAGGTAAGAGTTGCTTATTCCATTTATATTTGTTGCTCAAGCATCTGTTTTCATTGATGTGTTTCTATGGGAGACTAATGCCTTGGAATTTTTGAAAACTGTAATTATGCTAATATGATTCATGGCACCTTTGACATCTGTTTAGACATATGAAAAGTAGATTCACTTTTCCAGTGAGTATTTTTGGCAAGGGTAAAATTTTCCCCAAAATGTATTTTCAAATGTAGTCAGCTAACTCCTGACTTTGATAGAACACAGAATACAAGTGAAAATCTTCGTGACTTTTTTTGCTGCAGGGACACTCTAAACTAAGTGCAGGCCACTTGATTCTCCCTGACTTCAACCTAGCCACAAACTCTGGGACAATCATGGGCTATGAGTCCTAGAGGAGTGTCACAGTGGCTCATAATTGCATCAGCCTTCCTGCTAACATGGGCCTGAGCAATTTCTCCCAATAACTGGACTTCTTTCTTAAAAGCAGGAACCTGCTAGGTCTGTTAATGGGACATTTCTCTTATCCCCGGAGCTGAATATCTTCTTTAATTCTTCTATCATTGTAACTTACACACATTTAAATAAACTGAAGACTAAAGCATGTTTTTAAATTATTTGGCAGATTTCAGCATAAAAGCTATAATAGCTCTGAACTTCAGGGCCAGTATGAAAGCTTCATGATATGGATATATGTGAAAGAAAATTCATCAATAACAGTGTATTTTGGTGGGAGGCTCACAGATATAGTATAGTCCAATTTCCTCACATTATAGATTTACAGATGAAGTGGAGAGGTGGCTCTATTTATGTAACTTACTCACTCTTATTTTGAATGAAGTCTAAAGTAACCCCCAAATTCAAAATCAAGACATGACGTTGCTTCCTCTGACACTGGTTGTCCTACTGTGTAACATTTCACCTTCCAATTCCACCTTTTCTTCTCTTCCAAATGGAAGAGAAGAACAGTGGAAGAACATTCCACTATTCTCTGTTCACATATCTTCTGATCAATAGCTAATTAATTTTAATGACATTCTTAATAATCTTGCTTGCCAATAATGCCATTTTTTGGATTTTAGAATACTAATTAAAAAGGAATTCTACTTAAATCATTTAAACTTTCTGGAACCTAAGAAGTATTGTGGGGGTTGGGAGTTAGCTTAAGCTTTGCTTTCACACTCCTTGATAGATTGCAATTGAAGTAATAATTTATAGGTTGTTTAAAAATTTTAATTTAGTATAACTCTAATTTAATATATAAAAGCTCTGAAGACCATGTACCTACCTTTAAAAAAACTGAACTGAGCACAGTTCAGCTACATAGGTAGCTATGGAACCTATTTTTTTTTTTTTAATGTTGAAGGAAATCCAAATAAGTTACATCCATTCTGTTTTTTTTAAATACCTCCTTTTGTCTTAATAACTTAGGTCATATAAAATAAAAAATTTTAGAAATAAAGCAATTGATGGAAATGTTTGAAAAGGGAAAATATAGAAATTGTACATAGTATTATTGACAAAATATTTGAAGATCCTAAGTTTTTACTGAAACAATACAAATGATTTATAATGAACTTAGTCTTAGAATAATGAAAAGGTATAATATATTTTTCTAGTATCCAGGAGTTCAATATGACTTAAAAGGGTATTTTAAATGACATTAAAGTTTAAAATGTAGAATTTCTTTCAGTCTTATTCCCCTCCCCAAATACTAAGCGTGTACATGTCTCTAATTTCTAGCCAGGGGACGATTGCTTATCCTCCGACTTTGCCCCAGCCTCATCCCATACAGCTGCCTAATTATTGCCAAATCTAATTTTTGTGAAACGCTCCCACGATGACTACTGATAGCTCCACTGGCCTGTCTAAATATTGACAGACTGCTTGCTTATTGTTCAAATTACTGAGAATAAAATGAAAAGAAACACTTCTTTTCATACAACAACATGTCTTCCAACAGTTTTCAAACATTAGAACTACTTATGTATGGCGTTTATATCTATCTTCAGAGATGTTTTTGCAGAAAGTTAATTGTTTGGGCTAGTTATAATAAAATGTCAAAAAGGAACATTGTGTTGAATGTGTTGTCCAGAAAAATCTTGAATATCCTGATACCTTAGTAGACAAGTCAAGACTTTTTGTGCAAAAAGTCAGGATGGAACAATAACGCTTGTAGACACTGCCCATATTTATTAGAAGCAAAAGAAAAAATTAGAATTTAGTGGCCTATGCCTAAACATGATTGGCAATTTTAATATCATAGACAACCTAAGTATTTTTCTTTTTTTTTTCAATTTAAGCTTCTTTAATGTTGATGAAAGGTATTTGTAGTTCATATAACCACACTTATGTGAAGGATAGCAGATGCTTCGTATAAATTATCACTTTGATATACATATCTTGCGGTTTATGAGAAAAGAGAAAAAATAATACATCGGTTTTGCTACCTTTTAATGGGTTTTTTTTTAAGGGATTGTTTTTTAGGCCTTGTCAGCAACATCAAACGAAAGGTACTGAGTACTCCACAGGGTACGGAGTGCCGCCAAGCACCTTAGAAAAATTACATGACACGGAGAAAATGTGCTTCTTGCTCCTTGAGGAGCTTACAGTCTAGGGATTTGACAACTCACAGTCTTAGGAACTGAGTGAACAACAAAGTAAGGCAAATTCTTCATCCCCTAGAGCTATTGTGGACTGAATCATTTTAGAATTTGGAATTAATCCAATCAAGATGAGAGACAAGACTAAATTTGGCCGAGAATTCGTTCAGGCTTGCATAGTTTTTATTAACATCCGTCTAGTAAACAGAATGGACCTAACAGACAACTGAAAGTAAAGACTAGATCTCTTGAAGTGCAAGGGCTAAAACAACTTAATTGTGGTTACTTATTTTAAAAAGCAAACATACTGAATGGTATAACTAGGGTGATTACACTAGTTTAAAAATAGGCCAGGTACTGACACTGCATTCCCCTCATGCATTGCTCATTTAAAATAGTGAATATTAAAATATGTGGGCTTTACCTCTAACCCACCGAAAGCCCACCACAAATGTTCTGTGTATCAAATATCCACCTTATGTGTATTACGAAAGTTTTATTTATGCCCCATTAAGTCAAAAGTAAATAGCCAAATTATAGTAAGCTAATGACCTGCATATTTTCATATGGATGAATGTCAGTATATTTAAATAGGAAATAAATGGTGATCCTATCTACCTATATAAAAAAATAGAATATTTTTCGAGATTTTGCATACTCCTCACTATAAGAAGAGGTATGCAGGTTTTAAGGTTTCACAATCAGTTGTCAGAAAAACAGCAGTTATGCCTGCAGTATCTCGTTAGCATCTGACTCAATTATTTTTAGATTACATTGTTTAGAAGACATTGTAAACCCATCTAAAAATTTGTAATTATTTTGAGAGGTTCCAATGTTAACCCTAGAATCATCATCAGAAAGAGTAACAATGTGATGTAGAAGAAGAGCTAATCAACATGACTAAAAATATGCTCATTTTCAGAAAAACAATCTGGTCATCTGGAAACAATCACAGCTACAACCTAGGGAACACTCCCATATGGGATACTGATCTGGCCAAGGCACACTTTCTAGGCAGGAAAACTCTCAGATCAGGGTGAATTTAGGCCACTTCAGAGAAGCTGCCTATAAACATCCAGACAGACCTTCTTAGGCAGCAGAACTGGTCCAATTCCTCTCAAAGCAGTTTGACACTACCCTACCCACATCAACCCAAGGCTTGAAGTTAAGTCAAAAGAGCATACTGGAGCAAAAGTGAACAGATGTGTAAACTCTAGCACATTCTTATTGCTGTATTAAGTCTGAAGATGAGCATATCCTACCCACAACAGTATTGTTTCAGGAAGGAGGGTAGGAGTAGTGGTAAATTAGAAAATAGAATATTAATTGCCCAATTAATAGAAAAGTAAAAACATGTTTCAAAATCTACAATAAACCTGTATCCAAAGGAGTCCTATATATCAGTGATGTGCTGGACTTTGAATTCTGTGGTACAGCTTTGCATTGGACTCTGGCCTACTGGGCTGGGTACGGCTTGCTTCCTGCCTGTTGAAGGGTGAATACGCTACACAGAGCTATGATGGTTTCTACTGAGTGGTAAAATTCACAGAAGTTCCAGGTTCATCATACCAGGATCATTCCTTGTGCAAAGTTTGATGTAGATAAAGATAAAGTGGTTTCTTGGTCAATAATTGCAATTTCTTTCTTTTAAAGTCAGTGGGTTTCTTGTATAGTTCTATTACAATTGGCCCAGGTTTAATTTCATCCATCTCCATGAAAGCAAAACACTTGGTGCTGGTAAACCTTTTTTTAGGCTTGTAGTGTTTGAATTCAAAGAAGATAGCTGCACCTTTGGTTAATTTTTCAACATGCTTCTGGAGATCAATGTCCACATTAAAATGAACATATGTATCTTCTTTTCTTGAAGCCACAGGAGTATCTTGCACAGGAGTTAAGTCTATGCCATTCAGATCCTTTACTCTAACTGTAATATAGGGATCGATGCACTGCCCAGCATCTTTCAAACCAATTTTCTCAATTCTGATAGTGAGTAATGTCATTTCTGGCTCTGATGGCAACCTTGGTCTCTGAAGTATTGGGAACTCTAGCAGGAAAAGAATCAGGAGACCCTGCTCCAGCACCACCCTCTTCTTCATCTTCTTCAAGTTCCAAATTCTCTTCTTTACCAGGTGCCAAAATTCTTAATGGGACAGGCTGAACATCAAGTGGGAATTCTTTATTATATGTAAGAATATTCTTTAGGATTGGTTCTAGCTTCTTCAGGTCCTCCAGTTTAAATTCTTGAGACTGTGTGGACTGTAAAGCTGCACTTCGCAATTCCAAGCATGTTGCAATTTTGCCTATGGTTTTCTTTTGTTCTTCTGTGAATTCAGAATTATTGTGCTGAGCTTGGGGCTCTTTTTGTAGATGTCTTGCTAATATCTGATACTCATCTATCGCCTCCACCAGCTGTCCCCAAGAGTCGAAGTCGGGGCCTCTCCTAAAACTGGCACCCCAGTGCTGCAGCAGACTCCGGGTCACCTCCGACATGGCCGGTCCCCACCCTATCTCCTCCAGCCCCTACCCCAGCAAGGCCTGGTTCTAGGGCGCCATCCTCTCCGGACGTGACCCCAAAATTAACACGGCCAGGAGGAACTGCTACGGCCACCACCGCCACCCGCCAAGGAGCCGCCCAAGCCCATTGTCAAGGCTATCTTGGGTGGTAAGGGCTTCCCTCTATAGACCCAACCAAGTAGCTTTGGCTTCCAGTGCAAAAACTCGTATATGTGGATCAAGTCCTTTGAAGAACTATCACGGTTTTAGTGCTATTATCTATGCACTATTCTACTTTCAAATAGTCATGATGGAAAGTTTAATAACCAAACATTTCACATGTTCACACACTATGACTAAAGGGTATTATCACAATATACATTACTATTTTTTATATCTATATCTGCATCTGCATCATTATCTAGGATATCTATAATACATTTTTAATACCTGTATTCTTAGTATGCATTTCTGGACAAAGGCAGATTATTACTACGTAAAGCAATAACTGCATCAGTTCCTCTTTGCAGTTCTTTCCCTTTCTCATCACATTGCCATAGAGGGGCAGGCCTGTATGGACAGAGGGGTTTTTTTTCACCATGGGAAGGGAACCTCAAAAATTGAAACTCTGAAGGCTACATGGGAGCAGGAGAGTTCCCCCTCCCCTCCAGAAAGACAAAGAGAAACCCTATCTCCCTAATGTAAACAAATGCCTTTTGGGAAGAGAAAGGGAAGGTGTCTGATTTCTTGCCCACTGGAATCGAAAGAAATGCCTCGGGGTTGGGAAGGGAGATAAAATAAGCATTTCAGAGTTTATAATCCAGAGTTTTATATTTATGTGTAATCAAATGAAAATTTGGCATTTTTTCCCTCCAGAGAATCATAGAATGTTAAATTTCCATAGGTCTTTAGAAATTACCTTTGCTTTCAAATAGCTTCAAGCGTTGCCCAGGTGGGAAGAACATGTTTGGGATTGGAAGGAAGGTCCAACAGACAGGATTCTAGGCCTCTTACACTGCACTTGCAACTAATGCATCTGTATTTTTATCTGCTGAAAATAATTGAAAGCCACACATTTACTCCCCAACCCCAGGTCCATGGACCAGTACCAGTCCATGGCTGTTAGGAACCAGGCTGCACAGCAGGAGGTGAGTGGCAGGTGATCCAGTGAAGCTTCATCTGTATTTATAGCCACTCTCCATTGCTCACATTACCACTTGAGCTCCGCCTCGTGTCAAATCAGGGGTGGCATTAGAGTCTCATAGGAGGGAAAACCCTACTGTGAATTGTGCGTGCGAGGGATCTAGGTTGCCTGTTCCTTATGAGAATCTAATGCTTGATGATCTTTCACTGTCTCCCATTACCCCCAGGTAAACAAGCTCAGGGATCCCATTGATTCTATATTATGGTGAGTTGTATAATTATTTCATTATGTATTACATATATATAGTAATAATAGAAACAACAATAATAATAGAAACATAGAAACAAAGTACACGACAAATGTAATGCACTTGAATCATCCCCGAACCACGCCCCCTCCCCACCGCCACATCCCCAGATTGTAGAAAAATTGTCTTCCACAAAAGTAATCCTTGGTGCCAAAAAGGTTGGGAACAGTTGCTCTAGATGAGAAATCAGCCTAAAGCCTCTGTGGCAGGTGGAACTAATGTGATACAAAGGGGCATACTGTCTATATACTGTGGCTTTCCCCATCATTTACACAAGCCATTTTCATTTCTGAAAGCTAGTTTCCTCCTTTACAAGTTAGTTCTTGCTGAACATAACTTACAGGACTGTTGTGAGGATTAAATAACATAAGGTAGATGAATGCTTTCTGTAAAAAACATACAAACAAACAACCACTGTATTAACATTGCAGGATATTACTAATAGCAAAAATCTGAAGGTTGAAACTCAGCTCTGTTTTTGCTGTATCTTTTTCTCTTCACTTCTCTTTTAGTTTCTCATGTAGTAAGCTCTGTGACTTTAGATTTTACTCTTCTAAAAATGCCCCTTGATTAGGGTCATCTCAGGTGACAGGATAGAAACAATTTCTGTTCTTTAGGGCAAATTTGGTGATTATAAATCCTGGAATAATTCTCAGCCCTGAAAAAATACTTGTTTTAGGCAGTTGTGCTTCACTTTGTCATTTACCTGGTGAATTTATTATTCTTTTCATCCATTCCTGTTTGAGAACTCTATATTCCAGTTCTTACTGACTTTGAAGGAAAAGTAGATTGAATTTCAACCTGCTCGGGCCTTTTTGTGACATTCAGGGATCCATTAAACATGACCTGGATCAACATGAGTGAAGTTTAAATGAGTAAGTCATTTTTGGATTACTGGTGCCACCAGCCTTATTCTCAGGATTGAAAACAAAATGGCTCTCTCATTCTTCCAACCTACCATCACACCCCTTTATTTCATTAGTAAATTCACTGGAAGAAAAATGTTATAGAATCCTTGAGTTGGATTTTCCTGCATGATTCCCTAATTCTAATGAAAAGGACTCAAGATCCAGAGTTGCTAAGTGATTTTACCAAGACTGTGCTCTTTTAATCAAAATGGGGTCTAGATAAAATAACCTAGATAATTTTAAATCAGTGTTTTCCAAACACGCCCCATTGCTACTTTGGCAGAATGTTCCTTCCAGGATAGTGTAATTGGTTGATATTATCTTTCCAAATTCCCAGTACTAATAACAGAAAGTTTTATCAAATAAAAAAATGAGTAATGTGTATTTCAAAACACAAAAAATTACTATGACTTAAAATTCAACAATATTTTAGGATGCATCATAGAGAGTATCCTCCAATGGCTTTGCATGAAGAAAAATTTCATACTTCTGTAGGTGTGAGTGGCTGCTCCTCTGCGGATTCTCATTTCTTGGGTTCCACTAAAGTCATCGTTTGCCACATATCACTAGTTTGGTCGATTCTTACTGGGCAGATTTGGTCCTAATTATTCCATTCTCTGTATCCTTGCCTAGTGTAATCCAGCCCCAGCCTGAGGCATTTGCACCTTAAGTATTGACAGTGGGAGGCTGAAGCCTATTCAGTTGGGAACTCTCCCAGCCACTTTCAAAGATCTTGCTTCTTTTTGGAGGCTTACTGCACTGCTGATAAGTCAGTTATCTTCTATTCATAGAGTTTCTTGCCTGTATGCCAGCCACTGATTTTTTTTTTTTTTTTTTTGAGACAGAATTTTGCTCTTATCACCCAGGCTGGAGTGCAATGGCATGATCTCGGCTCACCACAACCTCCACCTCCTGGGTTCAAGTGATTCTCCTGTCTCAGCCTCCTGAGTAGCTGGGATTACAGGCATATGCCACCATGCCTGGCTAATTTTGTATTTTTAGTAGATACTGGGTTTCTCCATGTTGATCAGGCTGGTCTCGAACTCCCGACCTCAGGTGATCTGCCCGCCTTGGCCTCACAAAGTGCTGGGATTATAGGCGTGAGCCACCAGGCTTGACCCTGGATTCTTAATTATTAATTAATACAACAAAGGCTTTAAAAAGAAGATGTTCTCATTTAGAAACTGAAGAAATCCAAAGGCATGGTTTGGGTATTGGAGCTGGTGGCAAAGGTGTTTTAGCAGCTGCAGAAGTGGGAGGAAATAGTAAGAGAGATCATTATTAGTTACAGCTTGGAAGAATATTTCCACACGAAAATGATAAATGTTTTTTACCTGTGACTTTGAAATGTAAAAAATGCCTTTCCTTTGGTGCCTTAGTGATTTCCATGTCTCTCTCCTTGTCTGTTCTTAATAGAAGTAATGAAGGAGCAGGAACAAAGCATTACAAATATATTATGAATATAAATATACCTGAATCGTCTCCTGCAGCTCCTACAAAACTCCTTTAAAATACTCTTCTCCATCTTCATAATCCTATAATCAGTGGAAATATTTCCACATGCTGTCAAAATTTCAGAGATTCTTCTCTTAGGCTGACAGAATAGTAGCAGCTGCAGAAAAATGGGCAGTTTTAGTAGTAACTGACATCAGTAGGAAGACTGTCACGAGATGGTAGACAAAATTAGACTGTTATTTCTTTGAGGGTAGAGTAGGGATATAGGCAAAGATAAATTCATGGCAAGGGAAAATATGATTAATGAACTAACATTTGTTGAATAATTACACACAGCCAGGTAATGTGAAGTAGATATTTTTATCAATTCTTGACCATGTCATCAAAGAGTGCACCAAAAACCACAAAGGGAGAGAGATAAGTCTGTCTTTTGAGAGCTACACAACACAATTGAAAAAATTATCCTTAAAAGAATAGGGCTGCAAGACTTGGTTGTAAAATAATTGTAAGTTATATGCCTTTCTTCATATATTGTGTCCATCAATAGGGAAGCTCATAAAAGTAGGGGCTTAGAGAAAGACAAAACGTGGAGGCAAATATCAAGATTGCCCATCTAATACTCTTAAGCAGGAGCCCTCCAGACTGGCCATAATACTCCACTGGAGTATTATATCCATATGAAAAATGTAGCTATGTGGAGAAAGCTAGAGTTATGTTATACACCCAAATAAATAACCAACTTTCCTTGTTCAAATTCCTCACTCAGGAAGAACCTTTCTGTTCAGTTGGCTTTCTATGTAGCTCACCTTCAGGGAGAGATTGCAGCAGACAAGTTCACGTGGCAGAAGTCTCTCATTAAAATTAATGTATAGCATGGTGACTGTAGTTAATAATACTGTATTGCATACTTGAAATTTGGTAAGAGAGTAGATCTTAAATGTTCTCACCACACACACACATACACACAAACACACATACATACACACACACACACACGGTAACAATGTGAGGTGATGCATATGTTATTAGGTTGGTGCAAAAGTAGTTGTGGTTTTGCCATTACTTTTGATTAATGGCATTAAGTACACTGCAAATTACAGTTACGTTCAAGGTCTTGAACATGACTGCACAGTGCCTTGTATTACTTCTAATAATGATACTTCCAGTGTTCAACCAGATCCTCAGCTGTAACTTTTTCACAAAGACAGAGAACAGTGAGATTTAGTAAATTGTCAAAGCAACATTCTAAATTGAGTCCAAGGATCATTTGCATTCTCACTAGTTAGTTCCTCAGGAGTATGAAACATCATTAAAACATGCTGTATTTAAAGGGTTTTGCCTATTAATTAGCTTGATGGCGGTAATCATTTCACAATATATACATATATCAAAACAGTACTTTATGTATCTTAAATATATACAATTTTTATTTGTCAATGATATATCAATAAAGCTGGAAAAGATTAATTTTAAAAGTTAGAGGAAAAAACTTTAATGTACAACAATGTATACTTGTCTACTGTGTTTTGATAGCTTGATTCAGGATTGCTGAGGCCAGTCTACTCTGGGGCCCCGGTGATTTTTCCTTTCTGAGTTTTCAGGACTGAAGGCCAGAACTTGAGTATTGCGGAATCATTGAGGTCAAAGCCACTTGTGGATACCTAAGGGGGAAGCTGGTGAGGATTGACCTGGTGACGACCTCCTTTGTCTTATTTCACTCTTTCTTTGAACTTCTATAGGTATGATTTTCTCCATTTTACAGACAAAGAGGGTACTGAAACTCGGAAATATAATATGGCAAAGTCTACCTAGATAACAAGTGGCAGAGCTGGAGTTTAACCCATGTCTATAAAATGTGAGAGCCTATTCTTATCAGTCACTACACTGTGCACCCTTCCATAAATGGTACTGAGGTATCCAGAAGCAGGAAACAGCTTTATGTCACTACAAAGTATTATTCAATGTGGCCAACTTTGTCATATATTATTAATCCTTATAGAGTGTAAGAAAAGCTCAGTTACTATATATTATAAACAAATCAAAATGAATATTCAGCAGAGAAAATATAATATATAAAAATCCTAAACAATATAAACACAGAGGCTATGGCTTCATGCTTAATCCTGTCTAATACAAGCAGCAAAGATATAACGTTGCTTAGAATAACCATTAAGTTGTGCTACTTACGTTTATATTTTCTAGGATAATGAAGTAAGTAAAGCCTTTCTCTTAAGTATACTTGATTAGAGCAATGAGCGCATACTAATAAGCACTCGATGCTACAGCACATTAATTTACATAATAATGCTTTCATTTGCATTATTTCCCTTGTTACTCCAAATAACCCTGGGTGCTAGGCAGGGTTGGTATTTTTCATTTTCATTTTACTTTGTAAAAACTGTTTCAAACTGTCAGAAATGATTCTCAGACCCTTTAAAGAATCCTGGATGTGGAATATGGCATAAGGCAGTCCAAAATATTGTTTTGAGTACTGACAAGTATATTGTCTTTCTTCTACTGCGACTTTAACATGAATCTGACATTATTTTTATCATTCCAGCTGTTGCTTTTTCTTTTTTTCCTGCAATGCACTTAACCCAGTTTGGGATCTGGCCTTTTGTCTTCTGGGAGTGCAGCTTAAGCACTCATCTTCTGCCTGTTTATATGAAAAGTCTCTGGACTTCTCCTTTTTTTCCATTCTCCTTTTTGTTCTTTTCAGCTGTCTGGCAAATACCGCACCTTCAAAATAGATGAAGAACCCAAGGCTGAAAGAGGTTAATTAAATTATCTAGTGCCACACTACTAATAGGTGAGAGGATTGGGACTTTAGCTTTTGTTTCTCTGACACAGAACCCTGTGTTCTCATTAACCACTGCAAATTATAGTGGTGTTCAAGGTCTTGAACATGACTGTCTGCACGGTGCCTTGTATTAGTTCTAATAATGATGTTTCCAGAGTTCAACCAAATCCTCAGCTGTAACTTCTTCATGTCAAAGACAGAGAACAGTAAGATTTAGTACATCATCAAAGCAACATTGTAAATTGAGTCCAAGGATCATTTGCCTTCTCACTAGTTACTTCCTTAGGAGTTTGAAACATCACCACAACATGGAGTAGTTCAAGGTTTTTGCCTAATACAGAGGAACGCAGAACATAACAGCGGAGGCAACCCTACTGCTAAAGGAAGATGTGCTTACAGTGAAACAAGGTGTCTGCAAATAAGTGCTATTAATTAATTTCCCCTGACACTTAATTTTTCTTTTTCTTTTTGTAAGTCTTTTAAGTGTTTAAAATGTTAGCAGTACTGCTTTTGGAATTATGTATTAAAGAAACATAGTTCGCTTTTCAAATATTTTTTCTACTCTGAAGAAGTTTGATGCCCATTCGAGAACTATGATTTTCCTTGTGATTGCCTTCATGTTGAGTCAAGTTTGTGCAGATTAGTTTTGTGCTTTGGAAAACTATAGAGTAAAAGGGTCAGCCAATACATTCTAATCACTAAACACACATTTCACATGAGAAAGTGACATAGCCTTAATAAAACAATCCCCTGAGAGCAAAGCTTTGAAATATTTATCAGACACAACTTTCATAAATCCTGCAGAGAAAAACTGCTTGAGCAGGACAGATACCACAAAGCACTGCTGCTATTTGGCTCACCCAGTAGAAGTTAAAGGCAATTCTTTGTAAAAAAGCTGTCAGTCTTTTAGACTTATGTTCTGTGAAGAAAAATGCTGTAGTGAATGATCTAATCACTAGTTCTATTCATGTGTGGGTTGACTTTCTTTCTCTTTTTTTTTTTTTTTTTTTTTGAGACAGGGTCTGGCTCTGTGCCCTAGGCTAGAGTGCAGTGGCACAGTCATGGCTCACTGTAGTCGTGACCTCCTGAGCTCATGCGATCCTCCTGTCTCAGCTTCCTGAGTAGCTGAGACTACACGTGTGTGCCATCATGCCTGGCTAATTTAAAAAATTTTTTGGAGTGACAGAGTTGGTTTGCCCTTTATTAAAGGCATTTTGGGCAATAGCATATTTGATTTTATTAAGTACAATAGATATTATGTATCCATAATGCCTATATGCCAAGAGCAATATATGGGTAAAAGCATAGATTTTAGAGCCAGACTAGCTGGCTCTGGGCTTTATTAGCTATATGTGCCTAGGCAACTTACCTTTTTGTGCCTCAATTTTTAATCTGTAAAATGGAGAAAATGAAAGTAGCTATGTCATAGGCTTATTGTGAAGATTGTATTAATAAGAGAAAAGCATTTGACACACACCTTGGCACAATGTAAGCACTGAAAATGTTCATTACTATTATAGTGAATGTGCCAGGTTGATATGGTCACAGCAATTAAAAAATAACAAAGACATGTTGAGTATATCCTATATGTACCCTGAGCTGACCTCACACGATGTAGTTTGTCCCCTGATTGTGTTGTTTTTTTCCTCTTGCTTATGGATTTAGTAGGCCAGGAATGAAGCCCAGGCTCTCCCATTTCCTGAAATAGATAAATTGCTTGGAGCTGTGCTGTCAAATATGGTAACCACGGGCCACACACGGCTCTGAAAAATAAAGTTTATATGAACTAAAATGGAATAAAGTTTAAAAATTCAGTTCCCCAGTCACAGTGGCCACAATTTCAGTGCTCAATAGTCACGTGTGGCTAGGGACTATCATATTTGATGGTACAGAACACTTCCAACTTTGTAGAAGGTTCTGACAGCAGATTTGGTACTGGGTTTTCTCTACTTTCATCCCAACATATACCTAGTATAATTAGCTTCTAACTTTCAAATGAGATACGTTTTGAAAGTTCATTTGTAAGTTGGTAGGAGCTTTGACTAAAACTCCTTATGAACAAATTATATTAAGATTATGGCAACATGAAGCATATGAAGAGAAAATGGCTAATAAGCATAAGAAAATGTTCAATCTCATTAGACATGGAAATTACAGCAATGAGATTAGTTTTGCTTTTCCAACTGGAAAGATTAAAATAATTATCAGGTACAATGCTGGTGACTGTGCAGTGAAGCAAGTGCTTGTGGATGTTTAAGTTGGTAAAACTTAACTGTAAATCAACTCGACAATACGTATTAAAAGTCTTAAAATTGTTTGTATTCTTTGACTCTGTAGTTCATCTTCCAAAACTCTAATATAAGAAAAGAATTAGAGATGCTTACAAGATTTAGTACAAAGGTACTCATGACAGCATTATAGATCATGATGATTGGAAACAATCCAAGTGTCCTATGATTGGGAAAGTGCGTTACTCTGCTCTCACATTGCTATAAATAAACACCTTAAGCTGCTAAGGTTAATTTGTGCAAAAGAAAAAGAAATATCTGAGACTGGGTAATTCATAAAGAAAAGAGGTTTACTTGGTTCATGGTTCTGTAGGCTGTACAAGAACCATAGCAGCATCTGCTTCTGGGGAGGCCTCAGGGAGCTTTTACTCATGGCTGAAGGTGAAGTGCAAGCAGTTCCATCTGACATGGCTGGAGCAGGAGCAAGAGAGAGAAGTGGGAGGTGCTACATACTTTTAAACAACTTTTAAAAGTGTCAGTTCTCGCTGCACACTTTAAAAGTGATAGAATGATATTGTATGTAGTACCAAGCAGGGATGGTGCTAAACCATTCACTAAATTCCACCCCCATGATCCAATCACCTCCTACCAGGTCTCCCTCCAACATGGGGGATTACAATTGAATGTAAGATTTGGTGGGGACACAGATGCAAAGGATATAAGAAAGGATTAGGGCAATTATGACTTTGATATATTGAAATACTGTATATCCATCAAAACATTTTGTAGCATGTTTTATAATGTAGAAAATATTTATATAAAATAAATGAAAGATATATTGAATACTGTATAGTATAATTAAATAACTAAAATATACTTGGGAAATGCTTGAAAATAAACTAAAATGTTAATAATGATAGTCTCAGTTTGGGGGATGATATGTGGTAGCTTTCTTTTTAATACTCATTTATACTTTCAAATTGTCTGTAGTATGCCTGTGCTGCTTCTATTATCAGAAAACAAATAAACAGAATTACAAGAATGCACCAAAACCATTGAGTGCAGGTTATTGATAAATGGTGAATCTAAATAGTGAATCTACTGTAAATATGACTAATCAGATTAAAGAAAATATTCTATAACTATTTATTGAACATATAATCTATACTATGTCCTGCATAAGATACTTAGGTTAAAAAATGAATTAAGTATTGAATAAAATAAATTAATCATAAAAATTAATCTGCTTAGGATTTTCAAATCACATACAGACATATCCTACCAGGTTATTATATAGAATAAATGCATCACGAATTGTAATTGCTTACAACAAACATTTATTTTTGTCCATGTTACACACCTTTTAAGTGTGGCTGTGGCTGTACTCCATGTCCTCTTCACTTGGGGATGTAGGAGTAGAAAGGGGTTGATCTCTTTCCTTTTCATCATAATGGTCATGTGAACACCTCTGTAACAAAAGGCAGGTTAGCAAGAAAAAGCATGACAAATTTATTTGAGTGTAGCTTTGCGTGACACGGGAGCCTTCAGAATGAAGACCCAAAGATACAGGGAAAACTATTTTTATGCTTAGTTTCAAAGAAGTATGGACAGTTGTGTAGAAATGTGATTGAACACAGGGGTACAATCTAACACGAAGAGACAAAGTGGGGAAATTCAGCAAGGCCCATCTGTTTAGATTCTTCTTGGTCTCTTTGTGCAGCATTTCTTCCTTCCTGGTATGGGGTGGGACCCCTCAGGAATAAGGGATTTAATTTCTTTATGGCCAGCTTTTACACAGAAAGGTTGGGAAAGGTTGGAGTAATATTTTTACTGCAGTCTTTACTCCAATTTTTATGGCTGGCTTTGGGGCAAAGGAGTTCTGGTTTCTATGACCTGTCTTAGTGAAGAGGAATTCTAGTTTCCATGGCTTGCCTTGGGATAAGGAAGGGTGAGAGACAGAAAGGCAGGGGAGGATGAGAGAGAAACTTTGCCTCTGAGTCCTTCATTTTGGGGTATCATTTTCTGATCCCCAACAGGGACCAAGGCTAAAGGAGTAGCCCTTATCAAAAACATTGCCGATCTTCCTGGTGGGGGGAAAACAGAGACAGGAACCCATAATGGCTCATATAGTTTATGCTACGACTAGACTTCACTCCATTTATGTTCCATCAATCAAAGCAAGTCATATGACTAAACTTCATAGTGGGGTAGGATGGACAAAATTCCTGCAGGAGCGGCCAGAAGTGGAAGTGATTGGTGTGGAGGAACATTGAATGCTTTGATGTGAATGCACTCTGCCACACACATTCCTGGAGATTTTAATTCTATAGATAAGGTCTATGGAAGCTGTACTTGTAACAGCTCTCTAGAATTTTGATGAGTCCGATGAAGGGACCCCATGCCTGGGAATCAATACATTAAAATATAAAAAAATTATTACAATCTATGGCATTGACATATAAATGGAGTGACTATAGGTCCTGATCAGCTAAGGCTTACTCGTTGGTCCAATATAATTATCAAGAGTACTCCCCTTTGTTCTCAAGAGTATCCCAGTTCATGTGATAAAGAATATAGTCACCCTAAGAATAAGTCATCCTTTATGAAAGTAGGGAAGATGGACACAGTCTTCACATGGACTTAGCTCAGTATATTCAGCATTCCCCTAGGCCAATCATATAAACAGGATCTCTTTGGCTCTGATGGATGGTATTCCAGAGAAACGCTCGTCCTAATCTTTTAAAATTCACTGACAAACTTTTTCTCGGAGTCTCTAGAGGGAGCTCGCATCTGCTAAAAAAGACAGCTCTTTTTGTCCTTTTAATTATGTATTAAAGGCAAAACAGTTGTTGTGCCCCTTTATTGGACTGTTTCCCACCAGGTACCTCTCTACTCACCTGTCCCTGCAGAATAAACATATGTTTTACCCCGCTGATGTCAGGGTTGACAACCACACTTTCATTGATCTGTGAAAGATAAACGAGTGGAAATAATGGTGCCTCTTTAGAACAGACATTTCAAGCATTAGCACATGGTTCTGCCTTCTCTCTTTTCCCTCTACCTCAAGAATAGAATGTGTCAAATGAAAGTTGCTCCCTCAACATTGGTCCCAGAATGAAGATGTGGAACAAGGTGTAACTAAACCTCAAAGGACATGTAACCTAAGGAACACATGGACTTTTTGAGTAAACCGCTGTGATTCTGGGATTACTTGATAATGTAGCATAATTTAGCCTCTGTATTGAAGATCTAATTCGGATGAATCTTTCCAGACTAAGTAATGTAATATAAAAATTCAAGAAGCAAACCTACAGGGAATACAAAAGCAAATTTAAAAATTCAGGAAATATTAACTGACAGACGAAATTGAAAAATATTTGGTTTAAAGCATGTGAAAAAGACAATGAACAAAGTTAAAACGTATGTCCTAAGTTTAATAATCTAAGAACACAATAAAACCTTACTTCTAAGCTTCCATTAAACATTTGTAGAAATTTATCTTAGTGCACAAAAGCTGCTTCAATAAATTTAAATAAATAAAAATATCTTAATTATATGAAAAATAGAAATTATAAAAGTAAAAATTTAGAATCTCCAGCCACCTGGAATTTTTTAATGCTATCTTAATTATTCTTGTGTAAAGCAGGATATTAATACGAATAATGCAGAATATCTAGAAAGTGAAAACAAACTCTATACACCGAAACTAATAATTTGTCTAAAACTATATTTGTAGAAAAATTAATAGATCTAAGTACTCACATTTACTAAAATATGGAATATTGAATTAAGTACTTAACCCAGGTAGATGAAAAATAAAAAAAGAAGTCCTAAGACCAATAGGGAAAAATCAATGAAAAAGTTGGTTCTTTGAAAGATCAATAATATTGATAGGTGGCTAGCCATGTTCATTATGAAAAAGAGGACACAATATTCAAAATAAAAGAGGACATAATTCCAGAGCCTATAGACATTACAAGGATACCAAGGAATATAATATGAACAACTCTTAAGACCACAAATTTGATAACCTAGATGAAATAGCTAATTCCCTGAAAGATATAATCTGCCACAACTCACACAAGAAGAAATAGATATGAATATTTGAATATCTATTTGATATATCTGAATATGTTATATATGTATTTAATAGGCCTGAATAGGCCTGTATATATATTAAAGAAATTGAATTAATAAATAATAACTTTCCAAAACAGAAAGCACCAGGCCTAAGAGAAAACACTGGTGAATTTTACCAAACATTTAAGGTAGAAATCATACCAATTCTCTACAATCTCTGCTTCTTTATAGAAGCAGGAGAAATAGTTCTTAACTCATTCTATGAGGCCAGCATTACCCTAATACCAAAATCTGAAGAAGAAATTACAAGAACAGAAAATTACAGGTCAATATCTCTCATGAACATAGATGCAATAATCCTCAACACAATGTTAACAAATTGAATCCAACAATGTATAAAAAGAATTACATACCACAACTAAGTGGGATTTATCCCAGATATGCAAGGCTGGTTCAACCCATGAAAATCCATTAATGTAATCTATCACATTGACAGGCTAAAAGAGAAAAATCACAAAATCATATCAATAGATGAAAGCATTTGACAAAATCCAAAACCCATTCATGATAAAAACTCTCAGTAAGCTGGGAATCAAGGGGAGCTTCATAAACTTGATAAAGAATATTCACAGAAACCCTACAGCTCACATAATAGTCATGAGAAACAAATTTTTCTGCTGAGATCAGGAACAAAGATATCCGTTTTCAGAACTGCCTTTCAACAAAGCTAGACCTATGGGAAGGTCTAGCTAATGAAATAACACAAGACAAGGAAATAAACAGTATGCTGATTAGAAAGGAAGAAATAAAACTGTCTTTGTTTGCAAATGATATGATCACCTATGCAGAAAATGTAAAAGAATCAACAAAAACAAACTCCTGGAATTAATAAGTGATTACAGCAAGGTTGCAGGATATAAAAATCAATATTCAAAAGTCAATTACTTTCCTATATACCAGCAATAAACAAGTGGAATTTGAAACTATAAAACAATAAAATTTATATTAGCACCTTCCCCCATGCCCCAGAAAGTGAAATACTTAGCTATAAATCTAACAAAATTTGTATAAAATCTGTATGTGGAAAACTACAAAACTCTGAAGAAATAAAAATCAAATAAATAAGAGATATTCCATGTTCATCAGTAGGAAGATCAATAATATTAAGGTGTCAGTTCTTAACTTGATCTGTAGATTCACTGCAGTCCCAGCCCAAATCCCAGCAATTTATTTTGTGGATACTGACAAATGGATTCTAAAGTTTATATGGAGAAGCAAAAGACCCAGAATAGTCAATGCAATAAAGAAGGAAAGAACAAAGTTGGAGCACTGACATTACCTTACATCAAGACTTACTAGAAAACTATAGTAATCAAGACAGTGTGATACTGGCACAATAGTAAGCAAATAGATCAATGGAACAGAATAGAGAGCCCCCAGATAGACCCACTTAAATTTAGTCCAATGATCTTTGACAAAGGAACAAAGTCAATACCATGGTGAAAAGATCATCGTTTCAACGAATTGTGCTGGAACAACTAGATATCCATAAAATAATTGAATGTAGACACAGACCTTACCCTTCACAAATATTAACTCAAAATGGATCACAGACTATTTTGCAAATGTAAAATGCAAAACTAAAGCTCCTAGCAGATAACATAGGAGAAATCCAAATGACCTGGCATTTGGTGATGACCTTTTAGAAACAACACCAAAGGTATGAACCACGAAAGGAACAATTGACAAGCTGGACTTTATTTATTTATTTATTTATTTTTTCTTTTTTTTTTTGAGACGGAGTCTCACTCTGTCGCCCAGGTTGGAGTGCAGTGGCGCGATCTCAGCTCACCGCAAGCTCCACCTCCCGGGTTCACGCCATTCTCCTGCCTCAGCCTCTCCGAGCAGCTGGGACTACAGGCGCCCGCCACCACGCCTGGCTAATTTTTTGTATTTTTAGTAGAGACAGGGTTTCACCATGTTAGCCAGGATGGTCTCGATCTCCTGACCTTGTGAACCGCCCGCCTCGGCCTCCCAAAGTGCTGGGATTACAAGCGTGAGCCATGGACTTTATTATGATTAAAAATTTCTGCAAAATTTTGCAAAAGACACTGTCAAGAGAATGAAAGGACAAATCAAAGACTGGAAGAATATTTGCAATGGACATAATTGACAAGGAATGGCTATCCAAAGTCTATAAAGAAATATTTGGCCTAGCTCACGCTTGTAATCCCAGCACTTTGGGAGGCCGAGGCGGGTGGATCACGAGGTCAGGAGATCGAGACCATGGTGAAACCCCGTCTCTACTAAAAATACAAAAAATTAGCCGGGCGTGGTGGTGAGCGCTTGTAGTCCCAGCTGCACGGAGAGGCTGAGACAGGAGAATGGCGTGAACCTGGGAGGCGGAGCTTGCAGTGAGCCGAGATTGTGCCACTGCACTCCAGCCTGGGCGACAGAGCGAGACTCCGTCTCAAAATAAATAAATAAATAAAATAAAAATAAATAAAAATAAAAATAAAAAAAGAAATATTAAAACTCAAGAAGAAAACAAACGACACAATTAAAATATGGGCCAAACACTTGAACAAACACCTCACCAAATAAGATATACAGACTGCAAATAAGCATATGAAAAGATGCTCCACAGCAAATGTTATCAGGGAAAAAGCAAATAAAGATAGCAATGTGATATATCACCACACACCTATTAAATTGGCCAAAATCCACAACACTGATAGCACTACATACCGGTGAGGATGTGGAGTAACAGGAACTCTCATTCATTGTTGGTGGGAATGCAAAATGGAATAGCCACTTTGGAAGACAGTTTGGCAGTTTCTTACAGAACTAAACATACTCTTACCATGTGATCTAGCAATCACACTACATGATATTTACCCAAATGAGTTGAAAACTTATGTTCACACAAAAACCTGCACTTGGATGTGTATTGCAGATGTATTCATAATTGCCAAAAATGTCCTTTAATAAGTGAGTGGATAAATAAACTGTGGTATAACGGGATTTTTTTTTTTTTTTTTTGAGACAGAGTCTCGCTCTGTCACCCAGGCTGGAGTGCAGTGGCGCAATCTCGGCTCACTGCAAGCTCCGCCCCCGGGTTCATGCCATTCTCCTGCCTCAGCCTCTCCGAGTAGCTGGGACTACAGGCGCCCGCCACCACGCCCGGCTAATTTTTTGTATTTTTAGTAGAGACGGGTTTTCACCGTGGTCTCGATCTCCTGACCTCGTGATCCGCCCGCCTCGGCCTTCCAAAGTGCTGGGATTACAAGCGTGAGCCACCGCGCCCGGCCGGTATAACGGGATATTATTCAGCACTTATAAAAAGAGCTATCAAGTCCTAAAAAGACATGGAGAAAACTTAAATGCATATTACCAAGTGAAAAAAGGCAATTTGCAAAGACTACATGCTATTTGATTCCAATGATATGACGTTCTGGAAAAAACAGAGCTCTAACAAGATAGTGATGGGTGGTTTCCCGGGGTGAGGGGGTGTGTGGTGCGGGGGGCGGGATGAATAGGCAGAGCACAGAGGATTTTTAGGGCAGTGAAACTACTCTCTGTATAATGGTGGATACATGTCATTATAACTTTGCCCAAACGTATAGAATGTACCACATCTAAGAGTGAACCCTACTGTAAACTATGGACTTTGGGGGATTAGGATTTGGTAATGTAGGTTCACCAGTTGTAACAAATGTAACACTCTGGTGAGAGATGTTGACAAAGGAGGAGGCTACACATATGTGAGGATGAAAGTATATGGGAAATCTCTGTACCTTCTGTTCAATTTTGCTGTGAACCTAAAACTGCTCTAAAAAATAGTCTTTCAAAAAATGGGAGTAATTACAGTACTGAGTCTCAAGTATCAAACGAGATACCGAAGTGGTCATGATGTATATGCTGTAAAATGACAGAGAAATGTTGGTATGGGTATTGGAACTTCATGATTTTCTCTGGGATAAGTGTTGCAAGCAAAATAGATAGGATTGAGGTGACCAGATTCCTTTTACCAGGAAGACCTTCCCCGCCAGTTGTGAATATTCTCACCTCTGAACCCTACAGCCTATTTTACGCACTTCTCCAACTCATTTGCATGAAAGACATCTCTCTTCCTGTGACATCATTAGACTGAAAGACAGGGAAGAGGAATTTTTAGCGTTAACCATGATGTGCCAAGAACTGCGATGACTATTTTAAATATATTACCTTAGAAAATATCCCCATATTTCTGTTAGAAAAATTTGTATACGACTTTGAAATGGAAAGAAAAAGAAGATGATGTTGGGTGTCCTTCCTAGTGCACTCTGCAGTTTATCTGATTGTGTTGGGGCCTGTGCCTTTCATGGTCTTTGAGCTGTTTTATAGCACTGTAAGTTGCAGAAAACTGATATTAACACAAATGATACTTATCTTTACAGATGCAAATAAAGTGCATCTGGTGGAGATGTAGTTGATTATTGCACAATGATTATTGATCAGTTTTGCTGATAAGGTATTTATAAATTTATATCAGTTTTCCTTTGCCTATATATGTTAATTCTTTGAATTCTCACCTTCAGCTGGATCTTCCTGGTTTCCTCATTAGCCAAGGAGTTAAATGAAACCTTTCACGTGCAGTAAAAAAAGAAATGATTAAAACAGAAATATAAAAATTAGATAAACAGTAGCACTGACAAATGAAATCAAGAACTGGCATTTTAAAACAATAGTAATAATATAATAGAAAACTATGTGGTAGTATAATGAAAAAACTAACAAAAATGTGGAAAGATATTGAGTACTTTTCAATAGGAAGACTCAGTAGTTGAAAGATGTCAGCTGTCCCTAAGTTAAATTTGCAAATTCAGATGTTGTCCTCTCAAAAAACCAACAGATGTTCAGTTGCTCTTAGGTTTGTCTGTTTGAAATTTTAATTGTCTTATTTTAAATTCATCTGGAAAAGCAAACAAGTAATAGCCTAGAATAACCTGAAATAGAAGAATAATGATAGTGGAAGAGGTAAATAATTTTAAGACAGTATTAAGACACAATAGGAGCCGAATACAGTGGCTTGCACCTGTAATCCTAGCTACTCAGGATGCTGAGGTGATTGCTTGAGGCCAGAAGTTCAAGAGCAGCCTTGGCAACAAAGGGAGACCCTAATCTCTTAAAATAAAAATTAGCCATGTGTGGTGGTGTGTGCCTACAGTCCCAGTTACTTGGGAGGTAGAGGCAGGAGGATAACTTGAGCCTAGGAGTTCAAGGCTGCAGTGAGCTATGGTAATGCCACTGTACTTTAGATTGGGGTGACAGAGCAAGACGCCTCTTAAAAAAAGAGAGAAAGAGACAGAATATTTATAACTGTATGATCTTAGCACAAAAAATTACACAGTCCAGAAACTGATTCAAGTACCTATAATAATTTGAAATACATTAAAAACATTTTTTACAACACTGAAGAAAAGCAGAGTTATTCAATAAATGGTGCTTGGTTAACTGACTAGGAGTTTGGAAAAATAATAAAGGTAAACTTTTATTCCTTATTCTAAAATTAACTCCACATGGATTAAATATTTAAATATAAAACATGAAAATAAAAGTATTAGAACAAAATAATAGAGATTAAAAACATAATTATCTCAAGAGTGTGATCAAAACCTGTCTGTTAAAAAGGAACATTTGATACATTTTACCATATAAGAACTAAATGCATGGTAACCATCAATAGAGCCAAAATAAAAAACGAACGGGGAGAATATTTACAAAAAAATCATATCAGAGGTAAAGGAATAACTTTTCTTAATATACAAAAAGATCTTACAAATTGTAAGTATACACTCCAGAACGTCCTAGAAAAAAATATTGAGATGATCCAAAAAGTTACAAAAAAAGGAAATACAGGGACCTGATACACATAGGAAGAACTGATGATTCTGATCACAAATTAGCATACAGACACACTTAGGTGCTCAGAAGCCATTTAAATCACATCACTTTGGGAAATAATTTTTAAAAATCATTTTAGCAAGTGTGTGGAGAATCTGTTAGCAGAACAAAAATTTAGTTACAACTTTTTGCAGGGCATTATGGCATTAACTATTAAAATTTAAAATGTGTATCATTTTGTGATACAACAATTTTAATTCTAACAAGTCACCTTGTAAATATATACACATGTGTATAAAATATATATGCAAAGATATTAATGGCAGCATTTAATTTATTTTATTTTTTTAATTGACAAATATTGTACATATTCATGGAGCACATGGTGATGTTTCAATACACATATAATATACAAGCATTTTTAATTTTAATAACAAAATATAGAAAACAATCTCTAAGACCAAGCATGTGTGTGTGTGTGTAAGAAAGATAGAAATTGAGAGAGATTGGAAGAGAATGAGTGTGGTGTTTAATTTTTAGTTTTATACTTTTGTTTTTGTCATTGTTTTTAAAACAAACTTGTTTCACTGATAAACAATAAACAAACCTACTTTAAAAATCTATGTCCATTCCAGAGAGAATTTGGATGGAGAATGTGAATTAACGATAAAAAATTAAAAAGAGCTAGCATTTTGTTCTCTAAGGAACTTTCTTTTAATGTAGTTTTGAACTTTGATCAATATGAATGCATTTTTGTGGATGTGCTTTTCTGTATCATGGGCAAGTAAATTGCATAAGAATAGGCCGTTTAGGTCCTGCTGGATTTCCCATAGCCTTTTCTGAAAAGTTTGCCTGAATGAATAGTAAGTCAAACAGCGGGGGCTGCAGAACCCAGGAAAACCACATAAAGGTTAAGGAAAATGACATTTTCTTCCTTTTATTTATGATCTTGAATCATCTTTTCAGGAGGATAAATCAGTCTTACAAAGCATCGAAGATAAGCAAATGATTAGGTATTTAGAATTTTTGCAATAGCCATAGAAAAGGTACATATTTACATAAAATAGTACAGCATGTAGAGTCTTTGGTGTTTGCAAAAAAATCCCTCATATGAAAGTGTCCAATACCAAGTTGCTTTCCCATCTCTCTACTCCTCATAAAATACACACAAAATATATTAAAATATATTGTGAGATTTAGTTTTATATATTTCTGACCTCATATTTAATATGTCACATTCCCATATTAAAGTTGATTATTTTACTACCAATACAGCACATACATAATATGATTTTGAATTTCAGACTTGAGATCCTCAACAAGAAGTATCATGAGTAAGATGATATAAGTGAGGGGACAGGATTCTAAATGACCTTTAGTGTATAAATAGAAATAAAAATTCAGCAAAATATCTCAGCTTATGATTTGAGCATGTTAGACATGTCCAATTTTCCTATTTTTGTGGAATTTGTCTCATAGTGATTTTCCATTAGGCATTTCAGAGCTGAAATAAACAACAGGCTCATGTGCTATCCCACTTTATATCAAACCTTTACCGTAGTGAAACATCTTTCTGTGCTCAGGAAATAGGAACGCATCTTCCTCAATTCAGTCTACAAATGATGGCAAATGCTGTAAGAATCCATATTCAGTGAACATCCAATTACAACAAATGATTGACATAGTAGGCTATTGGGAAAACATTTCTGCCTCGTGCTTGCAAAAAGTCTTCAAAAATAACAGGGCAAATAGTCCCAGGTCTCTGTGACCTAAAAAGTCTAACGAAGCCAGAGAATTACTAGAGCATCTTAGAGAAACCTGAGGCCATTCAGCCTAATGATTCAGTGATGATGTCTTTGTTTTCAGGTCAGAGAAAAATGTGGCTTCTAACTTAATATTTATTCAGCAGCACTCACTAATGTTGGTAGCACTGGCTCTGAGCCTTCTTCTATGTCCTGAATATTCTAGGGCAAGAACAGACTCTTCTGTTTAAATAAGTCTAAAAATTGAATTGTTTTGTGATGTCTTCAACTTCTAGGAAATTATGAAGTCCAAATATAATAACAAAGTAAAAGAGTGATGAAAACTCAATGACTGAAAAGCAGACGTCACATTGACAATTAGACTGATAGCATGGGAAATAGAAGATAGGTTTCTTTTTTTATAGTTCAGCTTTTAAGAATCTATAAATGGCAAAATATGGTCATTTGAGAGCAGAGATACAGGAGAGAGAGAAGAAGGGAAGGAGGGAAGGAGAGGGAGAGACAGAGAGAGCCCAAACTTAAAAAAAGTTTACATTTTATAACCTAGACCACCACAGAGTATCATAATTAACCATATACTTCCCTCTGGTGGTCGAATTTGAAAATGTATTTACAGATGAATTAAATGAAAGATTAATATACAATAATAACTAAAGGTAAGACAACCAGTTACCTCATTTTGTGTGAAGATTCCATTTTAACCAACTACCTGACTCCAACATTTCCCCTAGTTATTAAATTTGAATGACTCTTCTGTGGAGAGGTCCCAATTCTCATAAACTTTCCTAACCTATGGCAGGGACTATACATAGCAAGTTGTATGGCATGGTACTAATTATATACTTAGGATGTGGATATTCATTTATGCTATAATTTATGCAAAAATAATAGGAAAGAATATTTTCCTGGATTTCTTAAGCTACTTAAATTTTAAGAAAGTAGTCTATGAATTATTTCATGCTGTATTGTGTCATGCACATTAAAATAAAAATTTTAGGAACATAGAGATATACATTATTAAGATTAAGATTCTAAAATCAGAATATCAGATTTTAGAATCTTAACCCAGCAACCAAACCTGGTGTTTTTGGGTGGTTACTGTTTGTGAATGTCAGATACATCTTATAGGTACTGATATATTTTTTTTCCTTAAGGGAGCAATGTATAATTCATTACAGCTTTAATAAATTTAATATTTTAAATTTCAAAATTACTTAGAATATTAATTTTTCTATTTAGGGAAAAACTAAAGCCTGCACCGACATGTTTTTCTTGGCTGTTTAGTTTTAATATCATCCCTGATAATTTCATATGGAAGCCAATATAATTTATTTTTGTGAATGTACTCCTTGAACCTCAAAGAAAAAAAACAAGAAAAAAAGAAAAATGTAAGTAATTTTATTTGGCTCCTTTTTTTATTCTAACCATAAAATATTCCTTTTTTTTTTTTTTTTTTTGAGATGGAGTCTCGCTCTGTCGCCCAGGCTGGAGTGCAGTGACTGAATAAGCTATGACAGGAATTACAAGTTTTACTTTTGTTCTTTCTGACAACTAAAGAGTATTTGAAAGGGTTTCCCATTACACTTTTTAAATTTTATCCACTGTATTAATTGGATGTGAGCTATTATGAAAATGATTACAGAGTGAAAGTGTAAATTGTCTTGAATTTGAATGTCTTTTAATTAAGCAGTTTCTCAAACTGCTTCTTTCAATGTGAAACCTAAATGGGAGACACAAGATAACTTTAGCACCAAATGAGGCCTTTAGGATTTAGCTTACTTTCATTCATTCAGTAAATATTCATTGTACTTATTTTGCAAAAATGTTGTATTGGCTACCTAAATCAGTGAAGGGAAACTACAAAGGTAAATCAGAAATGTACTGTGAGATCAAGAAGCCCGTAGCTCTGAGGAGAGATAAAAGTGTTTAAAATAATGAGAGTGTGAAGTGGAGAAATGGGCTAGTATTGTAGGGGACAGACAAGAGGAGGAGAAGCTTAATCAAGGAAATGACATCATAAGCTGAATGTAGGCTCCTTTTGAGTAGTAGCATCTCTGTAGTTCTTTCTCTATCCCCCATGCCTCACACATGGTTGACATTTCATGAATATTAAATGATTAGAGTAGAAAATCCTGACTCAAAGTTCTGATTTTGTCACATACTTGCAGCATGGCTAAAAATAAGGCACTACAATTTATTAAGACTCAGTTCCCTTACCTACAAAATAATATAGATTTTAAAATGAATATCAAATACATTTATACGTGTGAAATGCTTAACTTGAACACCTTTATAACACAGGTGATACTGGAATTAAGGCAAGTGAATGTGGATTTTACTAGTCCATATGTGAGTAGGGAACCCACACAAAAAAGTGTGGACCTATTTTGAGAGTCACATGTTAAAATGAGACTTTTCCTATTTTATCAGTATTGGGGGCCTCAATTTAAAGGGTTGTAAGTGCCCACACTTAGGATTTCAAAAAAGAGAGTGTCAGACCACCTTATCAGTTTGCAAAGGGGTGACTCTATTCAATGTTTCGTGGGTCTCATCCCATTATGTACTTCAGGAGTGGGATACAAATATGTAAGGTGAACCTTGAAGCAACTTGGGATACTATTAAATTATACCACTAGAATGTGTCCATAGTAACAAAGTTTTATGTTTGCATAAAATTAGAATTCCTTTAGTTGAAAACAACCATTTTACAAATATGAGGAAGTTAAAATACCTCACAAAGTGATGTTACCTACCAGAGGCAAGGCCCGGAGGATCATTGAGTTTTTTGGCTCTCAGATCAGTAATCTCATTACCATATCCAGTGCATCTCTGTTTGCAAATTTGAAACCTTCTAAGACTCTAAGAGTGGGAATAATATGAGAAAACACCAAGTTTGTTTCTTTGTATAAATCCAGAACAAAAGTTGTATTCCTTCTAACGTACCCAAAGAAGAGGAAAAAGAGGGGTAGCAATGAGATAAATAAGTGATATGTGGAGTTCGAAACTTTCTAAGTTTCTATAAGATGTAAAAATATTACATTTACATTGAAAATTATTATTAAAAAAGTCATGTAACTCTGTATTTCCATTGCTAATGTAACAAATTATCACAAATTTAGTGGCTTAAAACAACACAAATGTTGTTTCTTATAGTTCTGTAGGTTAGGAGCCTGACATGGGCTAACACCAAGGGACTGGCAAGGCTGTGCCTTTCTAGAGGCTGTAGGGGTGAATCTGTTTCCTTGTCTTTTCCACCTTCTAGAAGCTGCCCACATTTCTTGGCCTGTGTTCCCTTCCCTCATCTTGAAAGTCAGCAATGCATGGGTTTAGTCCTTCTCATAGGACATCACTCTGACCTCCGCTTCCATCATCTTATCTCCTTCTCAACTCTGATTCTTCTCTTCCACTTTCAAGGACCCTGGAGATTACACTGTGACCAACTGGATAATCCAGGGTCTTCCCATCTCAAGGTCCTTATTGACACATGCAAGTCCCTTTTGCCAAGTGAGGTGAACCCTTCTTTTTGTGTATGTGATGAATACACAAAAATAGTATTCATCACATACACA